>NC_056741.1:1427225879-1427363379 GCF_019279795.1 Protopterus annectens
TCATTTGCAGAGGCAGCTGGAAACACACACACACACACACACACAGAGGCCGGGAGTCGAACCTACGCCTATCTACATGATTTCACTACAGTATGAAGCATTTACAGAATGCGCTACCGAGTTTACTGAGCACAGTGCTGTCAGAGGCATACTTCTAGGTGGGTGACATCACTCGTAAGACAACAGCTGGCAATAGCCGATGTATGTGTTGCGGGGCGTCTAAAAGCTAGTTCATCTGCAGAGGGAGCTGGAAACACACACACACGGAAGGGCCGGGAGTCGAACATACGCCTATCTGCATGATTTCACTACAGTATGAAGCATTTACAGAATGCGCTACCGAGTTTACTGAGCACAGTGCTGTCAGAGGCATACTTCTAGGTGGGTGACATCACTCGTAAGACAACAGCCTGCAATAGCTGATGTATGTGTTGCGGGGCGTCTAAAAGCTAGTTCATCTGCAGAGGTAGCTGGAAACACACACACACACAAACACACACGGAAAGGGCGGGAGTCGAACCTACGGCTATCTACATGATTTCACTACAGTATGAAGCATTTACAGAACACGCTACCGAGTTTACTGAGCACAGCGCTGTCAGAGGCATACTTCTAGGCGGGTGACATCACTCGTAAGACAATAGCCGGCAATAGCCGATGTATGTGTTGCAGAGCCGCCTAAAGCTAGTTCATCTGCAGAGGCAGCTGGAAACACACACACACACACACACGGAAGGGCCGGGAGTCGAACCTACGCCTATCTATATGATTTCACTACAGTATGAAGCATTTACAGAACGCGCTACCGAGTTTACTAAGCACAGCACTGTCAGAGGCATACTTCTAGGCGGGTGACATCACTGTGAAGACAATAGCCGGCATTAGCCGATGTATGTGTTGCGGAGCCGCCTAAAGCTAGTTCATCTGCAGAGGCAGCTGGAAAACACACACACAAACACACACGACACACACAAACACACACGCGACACACACACAAACACACACGCACACACACACACACACGGAAGGGCCAGGAGTCAAACCTACGCCTATCTACATGATTTCACTACAGTATGAAGCATTTACAGAACGCCATCGAAGTTTACTGAGCACAGCTGTCAGAGGCATACTTCTAGGGGTGACATCACCGTGAAGACAACAGCGGGCAATAGCCGATGTATGTGTTATGGGCGCCTAGCTAGTTCATCTGCAGAGGCAGCTGGAAACACACACACACACACACACACACACGGAAGGGCTGGAGTCGAACCTACGCTATCTACATGATTTCACTACAGTATGAAGCATTTACAGAACACGCTACCGAAGTTTACTGAGCACAGCTGTCAGAGGCATACTTCTAGCGGGTGACATCACTCGTAAGACAATACCGGCAATAGCCAAGCTACTGTTGGGGCGTCTATGGAGTCAAAAGCTAAAGTTGTTCATCTGCAGAGGCAGCTGGAAACACACACACACACACACACGCGGAAGGGCCAGGAGTCGAACCTACACCTATCTACATGATTTCACTACAGTATGAAGCATTTACAGAACGCTACCGGTTTACTGAGCACAGCTGTCAGAGGCATACTTAGGCGGGTGACATCACCGTGAAGACAATAGCTTCGGCAATAGCCGATGTATGTGTGTTGAGCGCCTAAAAGCTAGTTCATCTGCAGAGGCAGCTGGAAACACACACACACACACACACACGGAAGGGACGGGAGTCAAACCTATGCCTATCTACATGATTTCACTACAGTATGAAGCATTTACAGAACGCTACGGAAGCTTACTGAGCACAGCTGTCAGAGGCATACTTCTAGGCGGGTGACATCACTTGTAAGACAATAGCTGGCAATAGCCAGTTTGAGGTATGTGTCATGGAGCGTCTAAAAGCTAGTTCATCTGCAGAGGCAGCTGGAAACACACACACACACACACACACGGCGAAGGGACACACACACACACACACACACACAAGGGCCGAGAGTCGAATCCTACGCCTCTACCTACATGAACTCACTACAGCATGAAGCATTTACAGAGCAGCTAACGGGATTACTGAGCACAGCACTGTCAGGAGGCATACTCCTAGGTGGGTGGTATCATCTGCAGAGGTACGCGTCCGATCGGGAATGAAGACAGAGGCGCGCAGTCACGCGAGCCTCCGTTACCATCCCAAGGTGGCCGCACAGTAACACGTTAGTGCTGCAGTCGGGAATACCAAATAACTAGTGATCAGTACATCATGGCAGGAATACGGGATGCACCACATGACACTTTACCCTATGATAGGTCATCCCTCCTGCAGGATGTTGCCAGCCATTGTGGCATGACAGCCACATATGTGTCACCTGGATGGTCACCATGGCTATACAGGATGCCATTGGCCATGGCTACACGCCCAGTTGCAGACATCGGTGATGACTGTCGTGTGTACCCCCAGCAGGTGTACTGGTCATACCTCCCACACCTAGCGGTTGCGAAGGGGAGACAGACATGCTCACGGGGTATCAATGCAGTCGGGCGCGGTCTGCACTGTCCTGTGTGTCAATCTACACAGCTGCTTACTGGGCATGCTCAGACACTTAGACTCGGCACAGAGCAGACATGCATACACATGGAGCAACAGCATGGGTGGCAGAATGTGGACCGTCGTGTGTGTCCAGCCACACAACAGCAACCCAGCCATGGCACAGACGTGGCCGTTGCGAAGGGGATACAGGCATGCACCGGGGTATTACTGCAGTCGGGCGCGGTGTGCACTGTCCTGTGTGTCAATCTACACAGCTGCTTACTGGGCATGCTCAGACACTTAGACTTCGGCACAGAGCCGACACGCATACACATGGAGCAACAGCATGGGTGGCAGAATGTGGACCATCGTGTGTGTCCAGCCACACAACAGCAACCCAGTCATGGCACAGACGTGGCCGCCATGGCGATGGGCAGGCATGCACCGGGGTATTACTGCAGTCGGTGGCGGTGTGCACTGTACTGTGTGTCCATCTACACAACTGCTTACTGGGCATGCTCAGACACTTAGACTTCGGCACAGAGCACACATGCATACACATGGCGCGACAGCATGGGTGGCAGAATGTGGACGATAGGTGTGTGCCCAGCCACAACAGCAACCCGGCCATGCCACAGACGTGGCGTTGCAGCTGGAATATCCAGGTGCAATTAACCATGGGTAGGACCACCCTACAGTTTGTTGCATGCTACAGACCACCCTCCCAACTCCAGGATACCTGCACAGCCCGTCCTGAGGACACTGGTGAGTGTGCATGCTCTCACAACAGCACCGTGTTGGGTGACGTCAAGCACCCATACATAGACTGAGAACATTACCCATGACACAACACCCTCGCCTACAGGTCCCGGTGTTCATACACGTGACGGCTGTGAAATAGCCATGAACCATACCCACTAGGGGGCGTGTACCAGTTCTGCCTATCACACATGGGGAGGAAATGTTCCACTCACACAGGATGTACATCCCTCAATGGTGATGTCAGACCATATAGTGTATCCACTGGTAATCCACATCCTGCACCCAACACTGGCATGGGAGACCTAAGTGAGGACCTCTTCACAGCAAACCACAGACATCATAATGACCGGTGTGGTACCCTACAAGTCCACCATGCCAGTGGTGAACACAGGCCGCACTGCCAACTCCCTTACGAATGCCTTCTCTGAGCACACACAGGGATGTCTGCACCAAGTGATCATGATAACATCAGGACCTTGTCCACCACAGGTAGGCACATGGTCTGGTGGACAACAGCCACTGACAAACTGTACATCAGCAGTTTGAGCTAATACATGACGGAGCATTATCAGTACCAGGGAAGCCATCACCCATTCATACCAGTGTCAACATACGGCCACACATACAATCATCCAAGGCCGCTTGTGGTAGTGGTACTGCAGAGGGCACATGAGACAACCATAGGGCCTTCCTCAACTGAGGTAGGGACATGGGTGGGAGCCCACAGACATGGCCAGAAATGATCCAGAATGGTACAACGGTCACTGCACCCACAGACATTGTCAACAAACCAGCGGACATGTCCCATGCATACATCCACCCCCCACCCCAAGAGGGGACATATCCATCCCACTAAAGTCTAGCCTCGAAACATCTCATATGCCCTGGAGTAATCTGATATCTGTTAGATGGTTAACACAGCACCAATGGGCCCCATGGTGTCCCTGGCTGTGTGCTACCAACCTCATTGAGGCCCTCACCCCACACATAAGGCCACTGTCTCATGTTAGCCTTACTACGGGCTAGGTCCCCGCTGGATGGCATATGGCATCTGTGGTCCCACTATGCCAGGGTAGTGCTGTTATGGACTGCAGACATTACCACCCTATCAGCTTGACAAGCCTTGTCTGCAAAGCTGCGGGGAGGGCCATACAGGTGCCCATGAATACAAACAGTGGTGTACAGCCAATACCGGAACATACCCACAACAACTTAGTCAAGGGCAGATGCTGCCTCCCAAACCTGCTCGTCCTGTCTGGAGCAGTCACCAAGACCATTGATGGGGGTAGGTCGGTTTGCACACACTACCATGCCCTGGTGGGAGCGTTCAGAATGCACTCCACGTGGGTCTCATGGAAAGGCTCACCAGCGTACATGTGGGGACATAAGTCACACGATGGTTCTCAGAATGGTTGGAGGTCACACCACACAGGGTGTGTGTTCCTGGTGCCCTGTCAGACTAAAAGCTGGTCTCAGGTGGGGGCCCACAGGGCTCCGTCCTGGGCCCCATGCCATTCAGCATTCGACCTTACAATGTGCATGCCAACATAGGGGGATTGTGGCAGACAAGGTATGCAGATGACTGCACACTGGCCACCATACCCAACACCCCATCTGACACAGACATCCACCTAGGGCATCATACACATGGATAACTGGTGCGAGAGCCATGGCCTGTTGCTACATGCCAGAGAAGGTGCAGACCTACACAGTGTGAAGGACATGTTTGCCCCAACGTAACATGTAGGTGGTGATCCATTCAACATGGTGGACGTGTTCATGGAGATGGGTACCACACCTGTCAGTAACCTCTGTCAACACACACAATGCCAATGTGGGTGGGAAGACATTCCACCGTGGCCACCTGGTCTGGAAGGAATCACATCCACATCACGGGTGTTCTTTGTACCCCTGTACACATCACACACCACAGCAATGATTGCATACAATGGCACATATGGGCTGTACCTAACCTGACACCTGCAGCACTCGGAAGGACCACAAACATTCCACGAGGCGGGGATAAAGGTGCTGGGACATGTGTCTCACACTGCCCGACCAAGGGGACTCGGCTGTATACCTTCCCAGCACGTCTGCTCTGTGGTGATCTGTGCCTGACATACACAGCCATGTCCAACCTGGGTGACATGGACAAGTTCCACCTCCTAGGCTCTGGGCAAACACGCCACAGAAGCAACTTACACACATCTCACCACCTAAGATGACTAGGACGTGCTGGGGAACAGGGTCCAGCAACGCCAGAGACGCCCCTACAACATGGGGAGGATTGCCAGCCCATGTGAAGCAGAAGGCCCTGACTGCCTTTGTGCAGGAGTAATCATGATGTGTGGATGTGTGACCATGAGTATGCACCAGGCATCATCTCTGTGTCAGTGCTGGACAGGGGACAGGAGACTGATGGATGTGGTACCCTCATCCTAAGGGGTGTTAGCAGCCACACACAGTCTTGCTAGGTTTACACATGCCGTAGGGCACATAGCCTGGTATGTACATGTGCACCTATGTACCTATGTAGGGGTCCATGCGGTTATGGGTACCTGTGCTATGCTGCTATTGCCAGATGTGCCTGTGGGTACCCCATTCACTGCGTTGGGAGCTGATAACAGTGCTCCCAGTGGGCACATGCAAGTACACCATAAGTGGCATACAGGTTAACTGAACCAATATGGTGCTACACATGTAACCAACACGCATACTGTGTACACAGAACAATGAATGCTGCACCTGCACTACATGGTATATCTGCTGCATGATGTCAGTGCACAAACCACATCACATACTCACCTGTCACCTGCCATACACAGCCACCACAACATACACATCACATACTATGCAGACACAGGTATCACATACACCTCTCACTATGTTGTCCACCCTGTGCATCAGAATATGTTTGCATAACCATGCACCAATGGTGTAGCTCACGATTATGTGGCAGAGACTTCATCATATGCACAAGGCAATATGTGTGCCACAGGCATAGGCTGTACCAATGGATGACATCATGTGTGTGCGTAAGGGCCTGTGCATTTACTGGGCATGACTGTGCAGAATGCATGTGGATGTGGTGGAGCCCTACAGTTGTGTTTGCTGTGTGTGGGTATGTGTGTACACAGTTCAGTCATCTGTGATGCCTACACGGGGTATACTTGGCAGCCCCAGACTGTACAGTGCAGGTGGTAACGCTCACTGTGTCGGCCTGGCGGCGATGTGACCCGTGCCTGCCTGGGGTTGCACGGGCACTACCGGTGGAGGTATAGAGTGGCCACTCTCGATGACACATGTCCGCTGGAAATGTGTCCACGCTGGGAGCCATCCAGGGCCGCCCACGTGGCCTGCTGTGTCCTGGTGTGGTCGGTGTAGTAGCAGCTGCACTGCTGCTGCTACCAGCACTGTGTGGGTGGGCATGGGTGGTGGCACGCACACGTTGACCTGTACTTGGTGGTGTTACTAGCCGCGCCACGCGCTCTATGCCTCACCCCTACCAGGTGTTCCTGCATGGACAGCTCACGCTCACGGATGGCCATGCCTCAGTCGAGGATCCCAGCCATCTCACCCAATCTCCTATCCAGAACATCGGCAAGATGCTGTTGGGCATTCGCCAATGACTGGATGTTCTCGTTTAAGGAACGGATTGCAGACCTCTGCAGCCTCTGCCTTCCTGGTTCTGCCGTTCGGCCGCGTGCCTGCGCCACCATCACAGTCTGGAACATCGCGTCTGGTTATACCAGCTGCTGCACCTCTGTACGGCAGGTGTATGTCTAGCAGTGCCCCTCCTACGAGCAGCACCTGCCACATGCCTGTGTGGCACTCCACCAGTCATTACACTGGCAATGTCATGTGTACCCGCATCTTCTGCAGCCACCACACATTCCTGCTCGGTGCCAACAGACACTGACTGTCCGTCATCTATGGGCAATGGAGTTGGGGTATGTGTCGGCATCTGAACCGTGCAGCGGGGATGATAGGGACGTATGTGTGATGTTCTCCAATGGCACAGTGTCTGCCTGTGATGACCCTGCCTGTGCCTCATGCACATGGTCATCACCACTAGTATCTGTGGGGACACTAGCATCAGATGGACCACAGGAGGTGAATGCACCTACAGCACCTGTCAATACAGAGACATACCGTAAGTTACATTACAGACATGCTGACACACACACAGCCACACACACACACACACACACACACACACATGCAGACACACACACGCTGACACACACACGTGGACACACACACATGCAGACACATCATGCATGTGATATTGCATGTGGCATGCAGCATTCCCACACCACAGCCCAGTGAATGCAGCCCAGACATTAATAGTGGCAGTATGCATACTGCCCTGGAGTGCACACTACAACAGGCAGGTGTCTGTTAGTAGGCATGCAGTGCACACATTCATGGTAGTTTGCATGCATCACCGTGATACACCGTGTGGCCACGGGTGAGTTAACTGTACACATGGCTGCCGTCACTATGTCATGTACACCGCAAACATGTGCGGTATCATGTGGACATGTGTCAATGGTGTCCCACCACATGCACCACATCACAACGGATGTCACAGTGCAGTGTTATGTGTACAGTCTACAAATACAATGCATCTGTAACAAGGATGTCTGTGCAAGTGTGGTTGGTGTGAGCTGTGTACATAGCTGTGCAGTGTGAAGTACGGGCACTGTGCCACTGCACGGTAGCAGGACACCGGTATGTTTCTGTGCGATGCGTGACCTGGACGCATTACATTGCCATGTCTGGAAACCAGTTCAGCTGCACGGCAGCAGCGATATGGTGGACATCGGTGACACCTCTATTGGCTGGGGACAGTCATTCCATTTCACTGGTGTACCACATCGGATGTCCAGGGGGTCCACTACAGTGATGAGCCCACTATGTGTGGACAGGGTGCAGGTGACTACCCACTGCGGATGTACTGTGTGGCAACATGCCTGTAGGTATCACCCATGGCCTTGTTTGTCTGGGTCATCGACAATTGTGTGTGATGGACCTCGTGCACAGGGCCCTGTGGTGGCACATGTGACATACAACCATACTAGTCTGAGGTGTCACATTCCCTACGGCTATGCAGACATTGTGGATGTCTGCTATGTCGTGCACAGGTCATGTCATGGTGTGACATTGTTGCAGACAGACATCCACGTGCATGGGACATGTCATGTGCCATGTCACAACATGTGCACCCAATGCAGGGGCATAGGTCACAGTGGTAACACCTGTGCTCTGGCCAGATCACAGCTCACTATGTGGTACTGTGTTCATACTGCAGAGGCATACCAATGCATACTACACATGCAGCCATTGTGGAACACCTTCACCATTGTATGCATAGCTGACTGCACATAACACACCAATGGGTTATGTGGTGTCATGCCACTTTATACTTACGGTTGGATCTACTGTACATGGGTGGTGTGTGTGTCGGATGGTGCGACCTGTATACCGTGACTGGGGCACACCCAGGTGTGCATGTCATACCTGGACACATGGGGAATATCAATACACCGTATCATGCCTTTTACTAGCAACAGACTTACCTGTGACAGACCCTTGTCTTTGCGACCCGCCAGACGTACCTGTATAGGGATGACACAAAGGTATGCACATTATCCATTACTATCACCACAGTAAGCATTCTGCATGTCACATCATGCACCTGTGTGTTTGCATGTGCTCAGCACATGTGTGCATACACAACATAGCATACTGTGGTATGCATCCTGTGTGGCCATATACCTGGCATGTGTTGCTATATTATGTATTGTACTATGACACCCACTCCTCATTAAACTTGTCATACAAACATGCAACACTGACTTACCAGGCAGCTCCGAGCTCATTGTTTGGGAGACACCCACCTCCACGATGGATGCGAGGGTTTCAGCGTGTTGTTCCATGGGTGTCCCCAGACTGGCCAGCAGCTCCTCTGTGGCTGTGAGTGGGGGCTGGGTTGGTGGCCCACCACCTGTCCCACCTTGTTGTCTGGTGATTGCAGCGGCAATCTGTCTCGCATGCCGGATTAGGTCTGTGCAGTGCCTGCGGATCTGTTGATATGTGCGGTTGTGGCCAGGGCTGTTCACCCTCCTGCGCATATCCTGCCACATCTCCTCCCATTGTTGTGCCTGCAGTGGCACATGGCTAAATAAGATGTCATAATTATCATGTAGCAATGGTATGATCACCTCGTCTTCTTGTCGGCTAAAGGCAGGCAGCCGGGAACGTGGCATTATCTGTAAGACATAACGATGGTGGCAGGTCACATTTACACTTCTGTTCTGGCATACTGCTGGGAATACATTGCTATGACATGTACAACATCTGCACAGTAATCTCTGCAAGGCATCATGGCAGTGATACAGCCAATGTGTTGCCGTCACACCATTGAGCAGTGGGTGTCATTACATATCTGTGTGTCACCTCATCACACTGTACACGCACCATGTTGATGTTAGCCTGCTGTGGACATGTGTACCTGTCTACACCTGTGTCCATATCAGTTGGCACGGTCCCTTGTGACAACAGTTCCACTGTTCACCTGGATGCTGTCTATATGTCAATAGACATCACGTACATGGCCATTATGAACATCAGCAGTGGCACTGTACACATACACATGGACACCTGCACATGCATGTGTTGTGCCATGTACATCCACACAGCACTGTATGGGTGTTGGCCACGGCTCACCTGTGTTGCACATGTGATACACATGGGACAATGTGTAACCATGCCACATTAGCAGGGAAGGTCATGCATAGCATGTACACACGTACATTGTCCACAGCAGCACACAGCACCTGTAACACCACAGGGTGCATCACCGTAACATTACTGCTGTGTATGGTTGATAGTGACAGTGCCTTTTGGCCATCGCATCATGTAGGACTGTGATAGCACATGCAGCCTTGCTGGGCAGGGCTGCATGGTATGACAGGGTATGCCACATACATGGCACTGGGATGTGATCCACCTGGGGGGTAATGATATTGGCAGGGTGGCTGTCCATTCCATATGTCATTGCTATGTGTATTTGGACATTACACATGTCTATCACCATGGTGTGGACACTGGCCTTATGCAAGGTAGGCTGCACGCTGCTTGGTGGGGGTGTGTCTGGTGCATGCAGGTATCACACACCCATGCATACACTGTAACCCTGACAGGAGCTATATTGCGTTATTGATCTACACAGTGCTGTATGTGGCCACACACTGCTATCCCGTGCACATGGATGGTTACCTGGACTGACATGGGTACCACATATGTCTACATCCAGTGCCTGCTGCCACCCCCATGTCTGCTGGTGCGGTACACACTGCCATCCCTCCGTCTGGAAACGTGATGTTGGACACAGCATACGTATCCATGTATGGGGACAGGGATGTTCACATAGCAGGGGCACTGATGGTATCGTCAATCTGACCATACACATATGACGCACCCATCACACATACAACCCATTCATTATGTTGTCAAGAACAGTGGCACAGCTATACTGCTACGCCGGAGACATTCACAGGCGTACATACACAGATGCATGCACGTCCAGCGTTGGCATGGCCTGGACTATTGGTGTGGTTCAGCACATAACGTGTTTGAGTGTGGCTGGCGCAGAAGTACTGTGTACATGTCTACACAGTCTGCCTGTTCTACAGTAGGCATCGTTTATGTGCTGTGCACATATCATATCTGCACATTGTGTTGGTGTCTGTCTATCCACGGGCCAGTGGTGGGACACACAGGGCTATTGTTGAACATATATGCATGCAACCCTGTACTGCTGTACTGCTAGCTTCTCAGGTGCTAATGTGTCATACACATGCACACCATACCCACGGATGTGGTAGTGGGTTGCCACCCGTACCCATCTCCTCTTGTGGGTTGCTATCATCCCACACCCTCTTTGTATTGCATGTTCAGGCTATGCACCTGTGTGGGGCTTGTGGGCGTGCAATGCAGTACTATGTGCCTTTGCACCCATCACAGAACAAGTCATACAGGTACACTGGCGGCCATACACTGCACAGCTTGATGTTGGCACATCTCATGTTGTACACACATAACACATCTCCTGTGGGACATGATCAAATGTACAGGCATGTCCATCAGTCACATGCCACTACTACCCCTACATGACGGCTATGCAGGACATGTGGCGGTACAGCAACTGTCACATGTGCACCTGCAATGCCCCACTACCTGCATCACGTGGTACTGCCTGTGGGGTATGTGCGTCTGCACCCATGCTATGGCCATAGATGACAGTTGTACATCGATATGTGCAACATACCTCATTGGGAGTTCTCATGTGCACATGTTCAACATGTCAACGCATTGTTTGTGTCTGTCAGACAGTCATTGTTGTGCATGGTTTACATGGCAGCCATGGCGTACAGTGTCTGATTCCACGTACTTCATTGGACTACCAGCATTGTACATTATCACGGCACATTCCAGCCATCACATAGCCATCCTAGATGACAGTGGGAGGTGTTCTGCCATGTGCACATATGTCACACAGTATGAGGGTGACTGACACACATTCTCAGGACAGGGTTCTGACTGCTGTGGATGTGTGTGATGCTGTCGACGTCCATGACTGCACCAGATGGTGTCATCTGGATGTGTAACATTCACAACACACACCTACCTTCACATAACAACACATCATCCACAAGGATGGACATCCCTGCATGAACACTGTATGCAGTATGTCTGTATGACCACTGCATGCACCACTGGTAGCCACCAGCATGGCTGCCAACAGCGGCAGTGTGTATCCTGTGTGAACATGGGTTACACCATTCACAACACACCTGTGTCAGATGTCCCTGTTGTGTGTCACAGTGCAGTTCCACACATCATGTAACAGTATGCATCATGCACCGGTATGTTGCAGACATGTGAACGGCTGTGCAAGTCAACATATGCACACATGACACATCACCTGGCACAACATGTCTGTCTTACCACATGCTATTGTGACCACCCTGTGATGACATTGTACAGGCTACGTTGAATGGGACATCTGATGGCTCAATGGTGTATTCACTCTCTGGGTGTGTGTCTAGCCATGTGTACAGTAGGCAGTGGTCTGCACACAGAGATACTGTACATTTGCCTACTCTGTCACTGCGACTGTTGACTATGATCATACTGTACTTATGCAGGCATGTGGTATTGATCCAGTATGACAGTCATGGTCGACCACAGTACTGTGGCACACATGACCTGCAGACATCTGCCTAGGGTGTGGGGCCCACATGTCCATCTTCACATGCTATGCTGCCTCTGCAGCAGTGTCACATGTCTGTCACCAGCAGGGCTGTCACAGGCAGGCACGGCATGCAGTGATGTGTGACAATGCTTGCACCCCCCACTGTGCTGTACACATGCACTGCACACACAGTAAGGCATGCCTGACATTAATCTGCAGTGCCTGGGACTTGCCTCCATGTTCTACAGAGCACACCTGCTGGTCCAGATTGTACACAGATCATACCTCCCAGGCACATACCTGGACTGCAACACACACAGGTGAGTGGATCCCACATCACACAGTGATGTACACACATACTGTATGTTTTTCTAAGACAAATGCATCATAGGTACTCCATATTCGGATACCCATGTTTGTGACCGCTAGACACATTGTGACGTGGACGGTGAATACACTGTACACCACAGGTTACATGCTGGCAGTGTTATCATACTGTACATTGCACCTCGGACAGTTGCTACCGCCATGTGCTGACAGCAACACGCACTTCCCTAGTATGGACTCCCATGTACCCACACATGCTTGGCCATGCACTACATAGCTGGGTGACACATTAAACAAGACATACCATACCTACACTACCCTTGGCATGCACCATACCTCCATGTGTCTGTGTGCTATACCTACAGACATACACCCCCTTCTGGTTGATGGACATATATGCTTTGCGGCCCTGCTAGCCACACCCTGGACACACACCCATCGCAGCATACATGGTACATGTGCTCAACAGCCGGTACTACCAACATCTGCTGATGGGGGTAGTTAATGGCATGGCACCCCGGCAGACGGACAGTATACATGACTATGCTGACACATATCACAATGCACTTCCGCTACATGTACGCACTGGTAGGGACCATGCTATTCCACACAGAGACATGGGGGTACTGGCCTTTTCACAGACGCCACGGTGGTATGCATGTTCCATGCACATGTGCTGTATGGGCGCATGTGCAGGCTGTTGCACGGTGGGTATGTTCAAATGTGTGTGGTGCATCACTTGACAGTCATGGTGTGTCCTCATGGTCCATCACATACTCCACAGCTAGCTACCACATGACCACCATACTTTGCAGTGTGGGCCCTCACGCAGTGTGGTGGTATGTCTGTGTTGTTTGGCTACATCCACATTCAATGTAGCATCGACAGTCACCCAGGCATTGCCAACAGATATGTTGTTGGCAACATGCCAGCCAATGGGTTACCTACCAATTATATACACTCTCACTCACTACAGGGTTCCAATCCATACATGGACATCGCATTGTCCCTGTGGACACATACATGGTACTGCCATGCACACATTATGTCCTCGGACACTGTCCCAATGTCACTTCCAATCTCCATACCTGTTATATCCCGCCAAACTGGTTGTTATGTGTCTCTGCAGCAGCCCACTGAATTAACTGCTAGCCCATTCATGGGCGTTGTGTACCTTGCCCACCACACCACCGCATCTATCACACTACACATGGGTGGTAGTGCATTGCGATGTGGGACTGCATTCATACAGACATGACTGCACCATTCGGTATGGCACTGGGGCACATCCTCACATACCTGCTTCACACACTCATTGACGACTTCCATGCCTTTACTGGCACCCTTGTTGGGTGTCTGTGTACCACAGCACACCACATCCACATGATGGCCACCTGTCATACCATTGCATGGGTGGTTGGTGTAGTACAGAGGGTAACAGATCAGACACTATCCCCACATTGCCCTTCAGCACCATTCCACATTCTGGTATTGGCAATGTACACATCCACCATCACATCATACCCTGTGTCTCAGGATGTTAGGCTATGTGACTCCTGGACAGGTCACACAGTGGTGCAAGCATATCATGCTACCTACGACATGTAAGGTACATGTGGCATTACACAGTCCTCAGTCATGTGTCCCCTCATGTTCACTATTTGCTTACATACACAACATGCTGTCACGGAGTAATGTCCATGTCTACATGTCCCACATCTACATACCTGGCATTCTAGCTCCAGCAGCTCATACTGCTAACATCCATGCAGGTGTCGATTGTGGCAGATATATCGTAGATGTCATTGTGTCAGATACATCACGGATGGTGCATACACATCACCTTTGCATAGCAACAGTCATCCACTGGGTATCATGCGGATACTGTCCCTATACATGCATATCACATTGTACATGGTTGCTGTACACACACATGCCCCACATGGTGCTGTGGTTGCCATATTCCACTGTATGGGTACACATCTGCAGGGCCACACATATCTGGACTATGTGTGTTGCTGGGACATTGGTAGCCTTTGTACTTGTGCCATACACACATCTACACACGGGCAGGGTTACTATAACACATTCGTGGTGTGCCTTCCACAATGGCTACAACTTTCCATGTCACAGTATAGTCATGCCGCGATGTATACCAGGCTCAGACAGTTTACATATGCAGATAACAGATGGGGAACACATCTGTACTCATCTGCATAACACTTACACAGTGGTGTCATGTACTCTGCCATGGGCCATGTCCTCCGCATTACAGATGCATGTAGTACTCCTACATGGCATTTGCAGTGGGCAGGGTGAATGAAGCAGTCATGCATATGTGCACACAAGCCACATTGCTTAGCCTGGGCTTCTGTTTACCTACACAGACTAGACACACACCATGCTGTAGAAAATAGGTCCTGTGCACATCCCACAGGGACACACTGTGGCACTGGTCATGTGATAGCTCCCTTGCTGATAGGGTGACACAGACACATGGGACCACCACAACAGCAGTACTGTGTAGACATGCAGTTGACATCCACCTTTGCTGTCCAGTGGACAGTACCATGGGGGGGGTGGCACGACTGTGTACATTGCACATGTGTTTACACATGGACCTGCCAGACATCATTGTTGCACACATTGCACCTGCTACAGATAGCTTGGACATAGTTACTTGATGTTCCTTCCATTTTGGGTGGCTATTCTGCTATTGCTCTGTCCCATATCTGCAGGCCATACATATCCTGTTAATGTACATAACACTAGGCCATGTCCATCATGCATGCTATGCCTGTGATACTGTGTATAATGTCTGGACGTATACATCATGATAGCTTTACATTATACATACTTGACATGGTCACCCCTACTGCGAGGCATACGTGCACGTCGTGCACACATTATGTATGACATCGACAATATCTGCCCATACACATGTGTGCTGTGACACTATACATACATGTCCTATCCCCTGCTGTGGCACTTCATTGTTGGACATCCACTGCCCGCATCAGCGTGGGTGGTGGCATTGCTCTGTGTTTTAAATCACAATGGCACCCCTTGGCCTATCCCAGCTGTGTACATGATGTCCCACTGCTGTGCACACGGTGTCCACAGTGGTTGGTATACTCAGCAGGTTAACACTACATAACCACCTTTCACCACTCTCTCCTTTATTGACAGGTATCTTTACTGACAAACACCGTTCACATACTGTGCCGATTCATCATACATATCATGTGTTACACACCAGTACATCTCATGGGTTCTACATACCTTTCCTGTATTGCTTTCCGTATTCCGTTTGTGTTTCGCTACTGACAAGTGATCGGCTCTTGTAGGAATAACATACAGTTTGACTATCCTGGGAGTCTTCCTTATATCCGTCGTCACCTGCAGCATGTGGGTTCATCACACCAATAGCTGTTCCTCGGTGTGTACTTATGCGCATATCACCTGTGCATCTCCTCCATTCATACGTACTGCCGGAACTAGGCCATGGTTCATTCATCGTCTGGGCGTTGGTTATCTGCACTACCTTCGGTGGGGATGGTATGTATTGTGTTATATTATGTGTGACTACAACCGCCATGTGTGGCGTCAGGTACATTTGGCTGTGGTGTTAGCCTTGGATTGTGTGTGTTGGGTATGGTATTATGTTCCACATGTGGGTGTCCGTGTCCTGCCGGCGCCTGTCGATGGCGTTTAGCATTCTGATGTGTAACATAGCTCTTGTATTCCTGTACACAATGGATGCAGGTATGCATCCGCTGCTGATAGTGGTTCCACGCTGGATGTTGCGGTATGCCTGTCATTAACTGCCTGTATGTTTGTGCTGCTATTTCGGATTGTATCCCTTTGATATGTGCGATGGGGTATATCAGCGGCTGTGGGTGACGGATACGGGTTGTGGGCCTTGCATTTGTACATACGGTATGCTTCTGTGTGTGCTCCATCCCTGCCTGGGGAGTTACAAGTTACCTGTCTGTTGTTCTAGGAGTGTAGGTTTTGTTGATGTCGTCTGCTGTCGGTACAGCCTGCTTGTGTGCTTCCTGCATGTATTCCTCCGTCACATCGGTAGTATATCTGCAGCTGTTCATAGGTGCCGACTATCCCTTGGCATTTTGTCATGGATATTTACGGTCATTGTGGTCCTGTAGTTGGGTCGGCCTGTATGCTACGGTTGCCACCTATTCGGTGGCGATTGCTTGTTTAACACTCGTGAGAACACACAGCGGTGTTTACGGACGACACGTGTCCACGATCGGTGCCGGGTAGCACATGCGTATTTCCGCGGTACATAACTATTGCTGCGTAACGTTGCCGATATCTCGTATTGGAATTAACATGTCGGCGCCATACATACGGTGATGGTTTGTACATGCGTCTTTTGCATGTCATGTTGGCTATACTCCTGTGGTACATTCTGGGACATTTTCGATTTGCATCGTTTTTTGCAGCGGCACGCTGTCTCGCATGCCGGATTAGGTCTGTGCAGTGCCTGCGGATCTGTTGATATGTGCGGTTGTGGCCGCCCAGGCTGTTCACCCTCCTGCGCATATCCTGCCACATCTCCTCCCATTGTTGTGCCTGCAGTGGCACATGGCTAAATAAGATGTCATAATTATCATGTAGCAATGGTATGATCACCTCGTCTTCTTGTCGGCTAAAGGCAGGCAGCCGGGAACTTGGCATTATCTGTAAGACATAACGATGGTGGCAGGTCACATTTACACTTCTGTTCTGGCATACTGCTGGGAATACATTGCTATGACATGTACAACATCTGCACAGTAATCTCTGCAAGGCATCATGGCAGTGATACAGCCAATGTGTTGCCGTCACACCATTGAGCAGTGGGTGTCATTACATATCTGTGTGTCACCTCATCACACTGTACATGCACCATGTTGATGTTAGCCTGCTGTGGACATGTGTACCTGTCTACACCTGTGTCCATATCAGTTGGCACAGGTCCCCTTGTGACAACAGTTCCACTGTTCACCTGGATGCTGTCTATATGTCAATAGACATCGCACGTGGCCATTATGAACATCAGCAGCTGCACTGTACACATACACATGGACACCTGCACATGCATGTGTTGTGCCATGTACATCCACACAGCACTGTATGGGTGTTGGCCAACTTTCCACGGCTCACCTGTGTTGCACATGTGATACACATGGGACAATGTGTAACCATTCCACATTAGCAGGGAAGGTCATGCATAGCATGTACACACGCACATTGTCCACAGCAGCACACAGCACCTGTAACACCACAGGGTGCATCACCGTAACATTACTGCTGTGTATGGTTGATAGTGACAGTGCCTTTTGGCCATCGCATCATGTAGGACTGTGATAGCACATGCAGCCTTGCTGGGCAGGGCTGCATGGTATGGCAAGGTATGCCACATACATGGCACTGGGATGGGATCCACCTGGGGGGTAATGATATTGGCAGGGTGGCTGTCCATTCCATATGTCATTGCTATGTGTATTTGGACATTACACATGTCTATCACCATGGTGTGGACACTGGCCTTATGCAAGGTAGGCTGCACGCTGCTTGGTGGGGGTGTGTCTGGTGCATGCAGGTATCACACACCCATGCATACACTGTAACCCTGACAGGTGCTATGTGCTGCGATATTGATCTACACAGTGCTGTATGTGGCCACACACTGCTATCCCGTGCACATGGATGGTTACCTGGACTGACGTGGGTACCACATATGTCTACATCCAGTGTCTGCTGCCACCCCCATGTCTGCTGGTGCGGTACACACTGCCATCCCTCCCTCTGGAAACGTGATGTTGGGCACAGCATACGTATCCATGTATGGGGACAGGGATGTTCACATAGCAGGGGCACTGATGGTATCGTCAATCTGACCATACACATATGACGCACCCATCACACATACAACCCATTCATTATGTTGTCAAGAACAGTGACACAGCTATACCGCTACGCCGGAGACATTCTCAGGTGTACATACACAGATGCATGCACGTCCAGCTTTGGCATGGCCTGGACTATTGGTGTGGTTCGGCACATAACGTGTTTGAGTGTGGCTGGCGCAGAAGTACTGTGTACATGTCTACACAGTCTGCCTGTTCTACAGTAGGCATCGTTTATGTGCTGTGCACATATCATATCTGCACATTGTGTTGGTGTCTGTCTATCCACGGGCCAGTGGTGGGACACACAGGGCTATTGTTGAACATATATGCATGCAACCCTGTACTGCTGTACTGCTAGCTTCTCAGGTGCTAATGTGTCATACACATGCACACCATACCCACGGATGTGGTAGTGGGTTGCCACCCGTACCCATCTCCTCTTGTGGGTTGCTATCATCCCACACCCTCTTTGTATTGTATGTTCAGGCTATGCACCTGTGTGGGGCTTGTGGTTGTGCAATGCAGTACTATGTGCCTTTGCACCCATCGCAGAACAAGTCATACAGGTACACTGGCGGCCATACACTGCACAGCTTGATGTTGGCACATCACATGTTGTACACACATAACACATCTCCTGTGGGACATGATCAAATGTACAGGCATGTCCATCAGTCACATGCCACTACTACCCCTACATGACGGCTATGCAGGACATGTGGCGGTACAGCAACTGTCACATGTGCACCTGCAATGCTCCCCTACCTGCATCACATGGTACTGCCTGTGGGGTATGTGCGTCTGCACCCATGCTATGGCCATAGATGACAGTTGTACATCGATATGTGCAACATACCTCATTGGGAGTTCTCCTGTGCACATGTTCAACATGTCAACGCATTGTTTGTGTCTGTCAGACAGTCATTGTTGTGCATGGTTTACATGGCAGCCATGGCGTACTGTCTGATTCCACGTACTTCATTGGACTACCAGCATTGTACATTATCACGGCACATTCCAGCCATCACATAGCCATCCTAGATGACAGTGGGAGGTGTTCTGCCATGTGCACATATGTCACACAGTACGAGGGTGAGTGACACACATTCTCAGGACAGGGTTCTGACTGCTGTGGATGTGTGTGATGCTGTCGACGTCCATGACTGCACCAGATGGTGTCATCTGGATGTGTAACATTCACAACACACACCTACCTTCACATAGCAACACATCATCCACAAGGATGGACATCCCTGCATGAACACTGTATGCAGTATGTCTGTATGACCACTGCATGCACCACTAGTAGCCACCAGCATGGCTGACAACAGCGGCAGTGTGTATCCTGTGTGAACATGGGTTACACCATTCACAACACACCTGTGTCAGATGTCCCTGTTGTGTGTCACAGTGCAGTTCCACACATCATGTAACAGTATGGATCATGCACCAGTATGTTGCAGACATGTGAACGGCTGTGCAAGTCAACATATGCACACATGACACATCACCTGACACAACATGTCTGTCTTACCACATGCTATTGTGACCACCCTGTGATGACATTGTACAGGCTACGTTGAATGGGACATCTGATGGCTCAATGGTGTATTCACCCTCTGGGTGTGTGTCTAGCCATGTGTACAGTAGGCAGTGGTCTGCACACAGAGATACTGTACATTTGCCTACTCTGTCACTGCGACTGTTGACTATGATCATACTGTACATATGCAGGCATGTGGTATTGATCCAGTATGACAGTCATGGTCGACCACAGTACTGTGGCACACATGACCTGCAGACATCTGCCTAGGGTGTGGGGCCCACATGTCCATCTTCACATGCTATGCTGCCTCTGCAGCAGTGTCACATGTCTGTCGCCAGCAGGGCTGTCACAGGCAGGCACGGCATGCAGTGATGTGTGACAATGCTTGCACCCCCAGTGTGCTGTACACATGCACTGCACACACAGTAAGGCATGCCTGACATTAATCTGCAGTGCCTGGGACCTGCCTCCATGCTCTACAGAGCACACCTGCTGGTCCAGATTGTACACAGATCATACCTCCCAGGCACATACCTGGACTGCAACACACACAGGTGAGTGGATCCCACATCACACAGTGATGTACACACATACTGTATGTTTTTCTAAGACAAATGCATCATAGGTACTCCATATTCGGATACCCATGTTTGTGACCGCTAGACACATTGTGACACGTGACGGTGAATACACTGTACACCACAGGTTACATGCTGGCAGTGTTATCATACTGTACATTGCACCTCGGACAGTTGCTACTGCCATGTGCTGACAGCAACACGCACTTCCCTAGTATGGACTCCCATGTACCCACACATGCTTGGCCATGCACTACACATAGCTGGGTGACACATTAAACAAGACATACCATACCTACACTACCCTTGGCATGCACCATACCTCCATGTGTCTGTGTGCTATACCTACAGACATCCCCCCTCTGGTTGATGGACATATATGCTTTGCGGCCCTGCTAGCCACACCCTGGACACACACCCATTGCAGCATACATGGTACATGTGCTCAACAGCCGGTATTACCTACATCTGCTGACGGGGGTAGTTAATGGCATGGCACCCCGGCAGACGGACAGTATACATGACTATGCTGACACATATCACAATGCACTTCCGCCACATGTACGCACTGGTAGGGACCATGCTATTCCACACAGGGACATGGTGGTACTGGCCTTTTCACAGACGCCACGGTGGTATGCATGTTCCATGCACATGTGCTGTATGGGCGCATGTGCAGGCTGTTGCACGGTGGGTATGTTCAAATGTGTGTGGTGCATCACTTGACAGTCATGGTGTGTCCTCGTGGTCCATCACATACTCCACAGCTAGCTACCTACACATGACCACCATACTTTGCAGTGTGGGCCCTCACACAGTGTGGTGGTATGTCCATGTTGTTTGGCTACATACACATTCAATGTAGCATATGACAGTCACCCAGGCATTGCCGACAGATATGTTGTTGGCAACATGCCAGCCAATGGGTTACCTACCAATAATATACACCCTCACTCACTACAGGGTTCCAATCCATACATAGACATCGCATTGTCCCTGTGGACACATACATGGTACTGCCATGCACACATTATGTCCTCGGACACTGTCCCAATGTCACCTCCAATCTCCATAGCTGTTATATCCCGCCAAACTGGTTGTTATGTGTCTCTGCAGCAGCCCACTGAATTAACTGCTAGCCATTCATGGACGTTGTGTACCTTGACCACCACACCACCGCATCTATCACACTACACATGGGTGGTAGTGCATTGCACGTGTGGGACTGCATTCATACAGACATGACTGCACCATTCGGTATGGCACTGGGGCACATCCTGACATACCTGCTTCACACACTCATTGACGACTTCCATGCCTTTACTGGCACCCTTGTTGGGCGTCTGTGTGCCACAGCACACCACATCCACATGATGGCCACCTGTCATACCATTGCATGGGTGGTTGGTGTAGTACAGAGGGTAACAGATCAGACACTATCCCCACATTGCCCTTCAGCACCATTCCACATTCTGGTATTGGCAATGTACACGTCCACCATCACATCATACCCTGTGTCTCAGGATGTTAGGCTGTGTGACTCCTGGACAGGTCACACAGTGGTGCAAGCATATCATGCTACCTACGACATGTAAGGTACATGTGGCATTACACAGTCCTCAATCATGTGTCACCTCATGTTCCCTATTTGCTTACATACACAACATGCTGTCACGGAGTAATGTCCATGTCTACATGTCCCACATCTACATACCTGGCAGCATTCTAGCTCCAGCAGCCCATACTGCTAACATCCATGCAGGTGTCGGTGTGGCAGATATATCATGTAGATGTCATTGTGTCAGATACATCACGGATGGTGCATACACATCACCTTTGCATAGCAATAGTCATCCACTGGGTATCATGCGGATACTGTCCCTATACATGCATATCACATTGTACATGGTTGCTGTACACACACATGCCCCACATGGTGCTGTGGTTGCCATATTCCACTGTGGCGTGGGTACACATCTGCAGGGCCACACATATCTGGACTATGTGTGTTGCTGGGACATTGGTAGCCTTTGTACTTGTGCCATACACACATCTACACATGGGCAGGGTTACTATAACACATTCGTGGTGTGCCTTCCACAATGGCTACAACTTTCCATGTCACAGTATAGTCATGCTGCAATGTATACCAGGCTCAGACAGTTTACATATGCAGATAACAGACAGGGAACACATCTGTACTCATCTGCATAACACTTACACAGTGGTGTCATGTACTCTGCCATGGGCCATGTCCTCCGCATTACTGATGCATGTAGTACTCCTACATGGCGTTTGCAGTGGGCAGGGTGAATGAAGCAGTCATGCATATGTGCACACAAGCCACATTGCTTAGCCTGGGCTTCTGTTTACCTACACAGACTAGACACACACCATGCTGTAGAACATAGGTCCTGTGCACATCCCCAGGGACACACTGTGGCACTGGTCATGTGATAGCTCCCTTGCTGATAGGGTGACACATACACATGGGACCCCCACAACAGCAGTACTGTGTAGACATGCAGTTGACATCCACCTTTGCTGTCCAGTGGACAGTACCATGGGGGAGTGGCACGACTGTGTACATTGCACATGTGTTTACACATGGACCTGCCAGACATCATTGTTGCACACATTGCACCTGCTACAGATAGCTTGGACATAGTTACTTGATGTTCCTTCCATTTTGGGTGGCTATTCTGCTACTGCTCTGTCCCATATCTGCAGGCCATACATATCCTGTTAATGTACATAACACTTGGCCATACGTCCATCATGCATGCTATGCCTGTGATACTGTGTATAATGTCTGGATGTATCCATCATGATAGCTTTACATTATACATACTTGACATGGTCACCACTACTGCGAGGCATACGTGCACGTCGTGCACACATTACGTATGACATCGACAATATCTGCCCATACACATGTGTGCTGTGACACTAAACATACATGTCCTATCCCCTGCTGTGGCACTTCATTGTTGGACATCCACTGCCAGCATCAGCGTGGGTGGTGGCATTGCTCTGTGTTTTAAATCATGATGGCACCCCTTGGCCTATCCCAGCTGTGTACATGATGTCCCACTGCTGTGCACACAGTGTCCACAGTGGTTGGTATACTCAGCAGGTTAACACTACATAACCACCTTTCACCACTCTCTCCTTTATGGACAGGTATCTTTACTGACAAACACCGTTCACATACGGTGCCGATTCATCATACATATCATGCGTTACACACCAGTACATCTCGTGGGTTCTACATACCTTTCCTGTATTGCTTTCCGTATTCCGTTTGTGTCTCGCTACTGACACGTGATCGGCTCTTGTGGGAATAATGTCTTTGTTCGGTGATCGGCTCTTGTGGGAATAACGTCTTTGTTCGGTATGAACATACAGTTTGACTATCCTGGGAGTCTTCCTTATATCCGTCGTCACCTGCGGCATGTGGGTTCATCACACCAATAGCTGTTCCTCGGTGTGTACTTATGCGCATATCACCTGTGCATCTCCTCCATTCGTACGGTACTCGTCGGAACTAGGCCATGGTTCATTCATCGTCTGGGCGTTGGTTATCTGCACTACCTTCGTGGGGATGGTATGTATTGTGTTATATCATGTGTGACTACAACCGCTATGTGTGGCGTCAGGTACATTTGGCTGTGGTGTTAGCCCTGGATTGTGTGTGTTTGGTATGGTATTATGTTCCACATGTGGGTGTCCGTGTCCTGCCGGCGTCTGTCGATGGCGTTTTGCAGTCTGATGTGTAACATAGCTCTTGTATTCCTGTACACAACGGATGCAGGTATGCATCCGCTGCTGATAGTGGTTCCCACGCGGGATGTTGCGGGTATGCCGCTGTCATTAACTGCCTGTATGTTTGTGCTGCTATTTCGGATTGTATCCCTTTGATATGTGCGATGGGGTATATCGGCGGCTGTGGGTGACGGGTACGGGTTGTGGGCCTTGCATTTGTACATACACGGTATGCTTCTGTGTGTGCTCCATCCCTGCCTGGGGAGTTACAAGTTACCTGTCTGTTGTTCTAGGAGTGTAGGTTTTGTTGATGTCGTCTGCTGTCGGTACCGCCTGCTTGTGTGCTTCCTGCATGTATTCCTCCGTCACATCGGTAGTATATCTGCAGCTGTTCATAGGTGCCGACTATCCCTTGGCATTTTGTCACGGATATTTACGGTCATTGTGGTCCTGTAGTTGGGACGGCCTGTATGCTACCGGTTGCCACCTATTCAGGTGGCGATTGCTTGTTTAACACTCGTAGAACACACAGCGGTGTTTACGGGACGATACGTGTCCACGATCGGTGCCGGGGTAGCACATGCGTATTTCCACGGTACATAACTATTGCTGCGTAACGTTGCCGATATCTCGTATTGGAATTAACCTGTCGGCGCCATACATACGGTGATGGTTTGTACATGCGTCCTTTGCATGTCATGTTGGCTATACTCCTGTGGTACATTCTGGGACATTTTCAATTTGCATCATTTTACGTCGACACGCGCTTAGCCAGTGAGAAGCTCTCAGTACTACTTTGTGGGTACTGCTATACATACACCTGTGGTTCCTATACTGTATGCCTACACATGTTATTCCACTCCACCTGTCACATGCCACCTACATACACATTTTATAGTGTCACACACATTACACTGGCACAGCGGAACACACGACACCCTCACCTCACACATGCACATACTGCCGCTTTCGCAGGGACGGTTGCACACAGTACCTACGTTGAACACGTCGCCGGCGGCGGTGTCTACCTCCGCCCTCATATCCTCAGAATATTACACGCACATGTCCTGTTACTGTATCGTGGCCTGGCGATCATCCCGAATGGCGAATATGCATTTAGGTGGGTTGACCTTTCCATGGGTGGCGTTCCCTGCTCTGTCCACCCTCCCGGATAGTCGGGTTGTCGTTCAGTATGTTTACTATCTTGAGAGTTCGCATCTTACTGCATCTGTAACCTTGCATCCCTGTGATTCCCTGTTGAACTTGTTGTACTTTACATCTGTGTATGTGTACATATATTTCTACGTGTGTAATGATATCTATATCCATATTTGTGTATGCACATATGTAGACACCTTGCGCCAAATGTGGCAGCATACGGCTACGCCGTCTGCTGTCGGACCCGCGTGCGGTTGAGGTGTTGCCATTCCATGCTCCGCTGGCTGTTGGTTGTGCGGTGTTTGGGTGCTACCTATGTTGGAGTCACACATGGGACCGCCCATACAGTACACATTACGGGCGGACATGTTTGTGTGCCGTCCATTTCACTGTGTGTGCAGGTAGGGAGGTGTCAGTCCATGGGGCCTACGCTGTCAGAGTATGTGCTATACGTTCCCTCTTTGCCAAGGCATAGGCATATTGGGTACGCCTCCGTCTGCCTACTGGGGCTGGCACAGTGTGTTCATGGCGCTGAACACCCTGTGCCTGTGCTTGCCTTGCCAGTTGTGGCGGGCTTGGTGGCCCTACACCATTATGTCCCTGCGGCAGCTGTTTCTGCAGGATCATATTATGTAGCATAGCACATACTATGAATATGTGGGCACATGTGCCTGGAGAGTACTGCAAGACTCCACCAGATGTATCCAAGCACCGGAACCGTGATTTCAACATCCCAAACACACGCTCTATGATTATTCTGGTTTGTGCGTGTGCCTCATTATGGCGTTCTTGCATGTGTGCGTGTGCATTTCTGATGGGTGTCATCATCCACGGCTCCAATGCGTAGCCAGCATCCTCCACAAGGTGACCTTGTGTGATGTCCCCCCTGGCGAATACCTGATACAGCTGTGAGGCATGCCAGATATGGGAGTCGTGGTAGCTTCCGGGGCTGCCAGCACACACATCCATGATAATGCCCTGCGCATTGCACACGACCTGGCAATTGATGGAGGGGAATCCCTTGTGGTTTATGTAGCGTCTACCCTGCTCACCGGGTGGTGACTTGATTTCTATGTGCGTACAGTCTATCGCACCCAGTACCTCCGGGTATTGTGCCACACGGTGGAAGTGGCGCATATTGCTAGCCAACTCCTCCTGAGATCTGGGGAAGTATATATACTCATGGGCATGTCGTAACATGGCATCCAGAAACTGGTGTAGTACCCTGGATGCTGATGCCTGTGAGATGCCCATTATATCCCGGTTGGCCTTTGAAAGGTACCTGTTGCCAGTATTCGCAAGCTTACACATACCTTTGTGTCCACTGGGATGGGCTCCCCTCTGTTGTCTCTTGTTCTCAGGCTTGGCCGGCACAGCTCCACTATTTGCTGTAACGTGTCCCTGTCCACCCTGTAACGCTCTACTATCTCCAGGTCTTGCAGCCCCTGGTAGGTCACCCTTGGTCTGAACACTCTCCTTCTCCTCTGAGGCATCCGGTAGTTGTCGGCACCCTCCTCCGCAACTCCGTCTGTCTCTAACACATGCTGATGCATCACGGCAGCACCCAACATATACATTTTAAAAGTTCCCCGTGTGTTTACACCGTAAGGCGCAGCGTTTGGGAATTCGTGCTGTGTGTTGTGTGCATTCCCACTTTATAGTGTTCCGCTGTACACCCGGTGATGTCATTGGGTGTGTCTCTGCTGCCGTATCTGTGGGCTATCTACCGTGTTTTACCGTTGGCACTGCAACGCTGTTGCCTTTGTTGTTACATTACACTTGCCTGCATTGGTTTACCTTTACACCTTACTTTACTGTTTCTGCACGTTGCACCTACTATTTACGGGAGTGCATCCTGCAGGCACATGACATGTCATGCACTTTGTTTGCCGCCGCCGTTATGCTAACTCTCTCCTTGGCTGTGCTGTATCGGTTCTTCGCTCTTTGCATTTCTGCAACATCCACTACTTTCTTTGCATTCATATTCCTCCCCTTTCCCGTTTTGCAGATTTCTGCATGCAGAGTTGTCAGCTGCCGCCGATTGCCCTCCGTCGGTTGATTGCTGTTAATTACTCATTACGACTCCAATTACACTGCTTCCACATTTCCTCATATTCTCCGCATCACCTTCCTGTATCCATGGTTGTTGACGGGGCGGCCGTCACATGACTGGTTTGGGGAACGGAGTCATCCTCGTGCACATGCATCTGTGCACGCATTGTATACTCTCACCTCATCTATTTCCTCACACGCCGGTCCTGATGCTGTGATGTGCATTGTACAGCCCAGGTTTGCTGGGCTCCAATGTGCTTCCTCCTACGGCGGCACACCCCTCTGCGATTGACAGGTGTTCCCTCTACGCCACTCCTCGGTGTTTTACCGCTGCGCCGTTTGGTGCAGCCTTACGCCGACGGGGGGTTTGCGATTCAGTATTATCTGCCTCATTTGCATGGCATTGACTACTAATACATGGTTACAGCGCCAGACACCGACGCCACTCCTTGGCAACCCTTGGGCTGTGGTTGTGGCTTTCCATTCATACTATGGTGTATTGTGGCTGTGATGCTGATGTGTCTTATACAGCTCTTTTATGGCATTGTCATATTACTTCATTGTTCCTCACCTTCCGCGGACATGTCCTGGGGTTCTGCTGTGGTTTCTGCATACATGACATTTATGTCGTTATTTACATTTTCTGCAGGTTTTCCTTTGACATTCTCGATTTCTTTCCACATTGCCATGTTGCACCACTATGACACATGACGTTGGCAGCCTTCCGTTACTCCTATGTCATGTTTGGATATATGTAAACCATTTTTTTTGGTTTACATTGCCGTGCTGTTATGCTACGCCCGCGCCACTTCGTGAATCACTACTTGCCTTCATTTGCATGGTGCAACACCGCACATGGGGTATTTAACATACCTACGCCGGAGGCGGCGCAACTCTGGCGTACGCCGCTGATGCACGTGGGTTTGGATCGTACCTGAATCGCTCGGCGGCCATGTCTGGCGTTGTGGCGCCTACGCCATGCGTGCGCCTGGCGCAAGGTTCATGAATCCCGGGGAATATGTCTTCCAGCACAAGAAAATCATTCATCCACAAAAACTTCTACTCTTACATGCATCAGTATTACATTCAGAAGCAGGATAATTATTACAGTATAAATAGCACAAATTGTGCAGTGTGTGTGTGTGTGTGTGTGTGTGTGTGTGTGTGTGCGTGTGTGTGTGTGTGTGTGTGTGTGTGTGTGTGCATGCATGCGCACATGTGTGTGTTTGTGTGTGTGTGTGTTCATGGATTTGTGTGTACACAGTTAAAAACAACTACATGACATGATAAACTACAGGGTATTGACAATGTTTTATAGTTAGCATTATGATTAGGGGCAGCACACAAGTAAGTTATTACAGGAAGAAGAAGCATCCTGACTAAAACAGATAATCAAGCAAGATCTACATTCACAGAGACCATAATGTGGAAATAATTACACAGACTTCAATGCAAAGAGCGCTTACATCTGCCTCAGTAGTTTGGAGCTAGGTTCAGAATAGAAACAAAGTCCTGACACACAACCATACAACATAAAAATGGCAAAGGTGAGTTGAATTTCTTACACTACAGCCAATTAGAGTTCTGCAGAGTGGCAGGTCAGTAACATCTGTCACTTAGTGCAAACCTTAAAGAGATACAAATAAAAACTTAGATGCAGAAATGAGTAATGAGGTTAAGTAAATCAGGGATTTGCTGAACTACAATATCTATTCTTGCATACTGATTCAGCTACTATGGTCAATACTGTATGCAGTTTTCTCCTTGAAGGTAGGGGTGTGCATGCACGTGCATGTGTGTGTGTGTGTGTGTGTGTGTGTGTGTGTGTGTGTGTGTGTGTGTGTGTGTGTGTACATGAGCATGCATACATACATGTGTAAATAAAACAGATGAATTAGTGTTTGGATTTGCACAGATAATCGTGTGTGTGTGTGTGTGTGTGTGTGTGTGTGTGTGTGTGTGTGTGTGTGTGTGTGTGTGTGTGTGTGTACATGAGTGCAGAGATAATCGGTATATGTGTGTGTGTGTGTGTGTGTGTGTGTGTGTGTGTGTGTGTGTGTGTGTATGTGTATACACATGATAAAGTATGCATATGCATTGTATTTACCCATTCACATCCACAGGCATGGACAAATACTGGTAGCTCTAAGAATACTTTAAAGCAGTAGGACACAATGTTCTGCACTACAGTTCCTTCCATGAAGTGTAACCCCATCTGCTAGTACTGAATGCACCTTTGCAGTTTTCTGTGTCTTTTACCAGCATAGTGCCCTTTCCCATAGTACAACTTGTACTGTTCACGTAAAGTGTGGACAGATTAGTATGCTGTTCACCTTTATCCCATTATATACCCCATCCATCCTATCAGTAATAGGATGTGGAGATAGGGCATGCAGACTGTTACTGAGCAGAAGCATTACTCTGTGCCCCTTTTATCTTGGCACTAACAGTACTGTTAAAAGATGGGGCATTCAGTCTGTTTGTTTATACAACCATAGTACCCTGAGGCCATTTCATCCTTTCTCTAATAGCACTATTCAAAAATAGGGCATGTAGGCTATTACATTGTGCAGAAACATTACCCTATGCCCCATACAAACAGTACTATGCAGTTATGGACCATGCAGGCTGTTATACTGTACAGCAATGTTAACCCATGCTCCTTTCATCCTGGCATTAGCAATACTGTTCAAAGACAGGGCACTCAGTCTGCTATGCTGTACACCAGCATTAGCTCTTGTCCCTTTCATCTTGGCACTAACAGAACTGTTCAAAGATATGCAGTCAGTCTGCTATGTTGCTCAGCCACATTACCCTATGGGTCTGTATTTCATTATCAAAAAGTAATTTAATCAAACATCATTTTACATCAAAATGCCATTCATCAAGCTGTTTATAGTGAGATTGTGGTACAGTGAAGATTGGAAAATGTGCCCTTTCCTTACTGTAATGCAATCTCAGAGTTGGTATATAGAATTAGTGGGGGGTGGGAGGGGGGGGCAAGCCCAGAAAAGCAAATTCAGTAAATGGCATTTTTGATGTAAGTGCTGTTCGATTAAATTATGTTTTGAGTATGTAATATAGACCATTACCCTATACCCCTTGCATTCTATCACTAATAGTATAGTGTGCAAAAGCATTAGTGAAGTCCAGAGACACCATACCTACCTTGTTCTTTTGGTTCACATCATTACTGAGATAGCATTTGAATTTGTAAGAAAACTGCACTATGAAGCTATGGTACTAGCCATCTATAATAGGACTTGTATGTAAGAAATCTTATAGTCTGTACTTCACAGGCATTTTGAAACTTTCTCTGGTATACCTTGTGATTACCCAGAGGATATTAGAGCATCATTCTCACTAGAATAACTCAGTGACATAGGTCATGTTCAGTAAAAGCAGTAACCTTTCATTTACACTGATTTCCAGAGTTTTGATCAGCAAGTGCAAAGCATAGCTGTTAATGTTCTACTTCATCCATACACTTGTTCTTTAATATAGCAATAATCAATGACTGGGTGTGATATATTTAAGCAATAACCCACGCCTGGGTGTGGGTAATGCTGTATTTACCCACGGTTGGTGTGGTTTGGTCACAAGGGTGAAGCCGGAGTGGCCAAACAAAGACAACCGTGGGTGAATCCAGCATTACCCACACCCAGAAGTGGGTTATTGCTATTATACAATGACATTATTTAAGAAAAAAAATACTTACTTTTCTTAAATAATGGCATTGTATAATGCCTCCTTGCTGCCCTTCCACAGCTGTCCAGTATTCTGAGGCAGTTCTGATGTACTGCACATGCGTATGGTTACACAGTACATCAGAGCTGTGTGTGGAAGCAACTGAGAAAGGAAGATCTCCGTTGCTTTAAAAAACTTGCCTCGCTATGTTAAAAGAGTTTAACATAGCGAGACAGCTTTAAAAAAAGCAATGGATAAAGGAAGATCTCTGTTGCTTTTTTTAAGATATCTCACTATGTTAAACTCGTTTAACATAGCGAGATAACAGCAACGGAGCTCTTCCGTTTTCCATTGCTGTCCAAAAAAAAAGACATACTAATGGAAAATGTCCGGGTGATCGGACCTTTTTCCATTAGTATAAGTCTGATTTACAACATGCATGCTGACCAATCAGCATGCACGTTTGGGAATATTAATGGGGGGTCATTGTATAATGAAGATTTATCCATGGTTGGTGTGATTAAATATAGGCAACCATGGGTAAAGCTACAATATATCATACCCAGGAGTTGGTAATTGTTACTATACAATGGCATTATTTAAGACAGAAATGGAGAAAGGAAGATCTCCATTACTTCTTTAGCTTTTTAAAAAAAAAAAGTTTGAAATCTGGACAGTTTAGAGGTATGACAGAGACAGACAGACAGGGCAGGGCAGAAATACAACAAACATCAGGTGCATTTCTTTAGTTTTGCATAACATACCTGATTTTCCTTGTTTTTCTCTGCCCTCCATATGTACTTCTCATTCTCTTAGCTCAAGAAAACTGGAAAGCCTTAGCATATATTAATAGAAGAAAGTCTAGGCGACCGGACTTTTTTTTCTTGGTATATGCTTGATTTACAACGGGCACGCCAGTTGGGCTGACCGATCAGCATGCATGTTTCTGAATGTTATTGTCCTGTCACTGTATATTAAAGCTTTTACATACATAATTACCAACTTTCGTGTCATACCAGCTGACTTTTCGGAACATGGCCTAAATTCTTGGCTAGGCTTGTAAGGGCCTTTGGGCCAATAGCCTACCAACTTCCTATCATCCTTTCTGCCTTCTCTGAGACAGAAAACAAAAATATATTCTAATGTCATCAATTTTTTAGTAACTTCTCATAATATGTACTTTTTCTCTGCTTCCCAGACTTTTAAAACAATTATACAATGACCCCCCCCATTAATATTACAAAACATGCATGCTGATTGGTCAGCGTGCACATTGTAAATCTTACTTATACTAATGGAAAAAGGTCCGGTCGCCCGGACTTTTTCCATTAGTATAAGTCTCTTTTTTTTTCCTTTTTTTTTTTTTTTGGACAGCAACAGAGAACGGAAGAGCTCTGTTGCTGTTATCTTGTTATGTTAAATGAGTTTAACATAGCGAGATATCTTAACAAAAAGCAACGAAAATCGTCCTTTCTCCGTTGCTTTTTTAAAGCTGTCTCGCTATGTTAAACTCATTTAACATAACAAAACAGCTTTAAAAAAAGCAACGGAGAAAGGAAAATCTCTGTTGCTTTTTTTAAAAGCTATCTTGCTATGTTAAACTCTTTTAACATAACAAGACAAGTTTTTAGAAGCAGTGGAGATCTTCCTTTCTCCATTGCTTCCACACATACAGTTCTGATGTACTGCGTAACCATACGAATGGGCAGTACATCAGAACTACCGCAGAATACTGGACAGCTGTGGAAGGCAGCAAGGAGGCATTATACAATGCCATTATTTAAGAAAAGTAATTTTTTTTTTTAAATAATATCATTGTATAATAGCAATAAGCCACTTCTGGGTGTGGGTAATGCTGGATTTACCCACGGTTGTCTTTGGCCACTTGGGCTTCCCCTCGAGACCAAACTACACCAACCGTGGGTAAATCCAGCATTACCCACACCCAGGTGTGGGTTATTGCTTAAATAGTTAATATCAGTGACTGAGCAGGTAGCACATCTGCAACTGGTTCTAGAAGGTTAGAAGTCTATGTATTCTATTCCCACACCAGTACTGACACTCAGGTACATTATATAGAGTGTTGCACTACTGGGGTGCCATCCTTCTGATGAGATATTAAACAAACAGCTAACTTGCCTGACCCAATGGTAGAAGAGGTTTATATGAAAGATTTTATGACACTTATCAAAAAAGCAGAATCTTACAAAAAAAAAAAAGTATTTACTTATTCTATACTTAATTGTCATACTTTATACCCATTCTCATTTCCCTTAACCTCCCCACCCTTTTTGCTATAGCCAAAATGTTTTCCCTTTATTTATAATTTCCTTTTTATAAAGCATACCTTCCATTCCATGCCAAATGCACCCTAACACAGCTTTGTGATATTCCTCCTCTTGGTCATACTTTATGTGTCTGTAACAGCCATTTACTCTCAAAGCAATAGGTGAAGGAAAAAAAGGTATCTGTCTGTCTGTGAATTATCAGTCCCCTGTGACCTGACTGGTCCTTTCATTCCTCACAGTGGTGGGTCAATTACAGGACCATCATCCAGGCAGACGTCAGTCGCCTCCACCCCCAGCAGCTCTTGTCAAACCCTCAGCACCTTCTAAAGGATGTTATAGCTGCAATTCTTTGAAAGAAGGAGCATGCAGACTTCCTTGCATAGCGATTCCCTGACTTGGCTATGCAGTGATATCTTGGCATAGCTATTCCCTGGCTTACATGGCTATGCAGTGATATCTTGGCAAAGCTATTCTCTGACTTACGTGGCTATGCAGTGATACCGTGGCTCTCTGACTCAGAAACTGTGGGCTACATCTCAATGAGATCCCACTTATGATTTCCCATGCAGCATGCCAAGCCATCTCTGTAGCCCCTGGATGTATGAACCTTATGACATTCACTCCCATCTTCTTATCCTGCTAATTGACCTCATGTCATCTGAATGACAATTATGGGCTTGTCCCTGTGCAGCATAGGAGCCAACAAATTATACACCATCTTTGCAATTTTGTTTTTCATGTTCTCTGTTAAAACCAGTTCCTTGACTCCTTCTGTTCTTTTTCATTCTGAAAATGTGTCTTATTTTCTCTTCCCTCCACAGTTTCAAGCCAGGAATATTCTTTTAAAACCCAGCTTTCATTAAGCTTGTCTAAGACAGTGTCCACAATGACAAGATATAAATGCAATGATGACAGAAAAATAGCAGGGCTTATCAACTCCATTGAGCATTGTGAGGTTCAGTGTGAATCATCCCCTAAATTAGATATTTTTAATACTTCTTTTTTGAATTCTTCTGACAAACTGTAGGCCTCCATAATAACTGAGCTGATTCAGTATGGCTGCATTTAACTTTAGCTTTATCTAATGTTTCTTTGTACCCCTTTACCTTATGTTCCTGTCCCTAAAATGAATGCCTGAAACTGTTATCTCCTTTCTAGTAAGCAGCTGATATAATCATAATATCCATAAAACATTTATATTTTACTTTTGAAACATCAGCAGAATGGTTTATAGGGACAAGTATATTTTGCAGTGATACTGCTGCTGTGGAACAGGCTCCCTATCCACATAAAACAAGTCATACTTGTCCATATTCAAGTACAATTTACATCATTGGATGGATATTAGGAAAAGTTACCCCAGGACTGTCCGCTGTACATTGAATGCTCCTAAATGTTTTACACTATGTATGGGTCCCCTCAAATTATCTATGGTATGATCTCCTTTATTCTCATTAGGGGTAATACATAATTATCAACCATGGGATGGGTAAGGCCAATCTGTAACCAAGTGGGATAGATTATTTTGAGCACCAAAAGGGAAACTGGCTAGGCTTAAAATGGCCTGCAAGGACAACTAGCATAGTACTTACCTATGAACCTGTTTTACTTATACTCAGTCCTGTTTTGCCAAACGTGTCTTGTTGCATAAATGAGTTCCTTCATCCACTGCTAATTTTTTGAGACAAAGAGGATTATCCATGCATTTTAAAATAATGGGATCCAGTTCCCATTTTTCCATATCTAACATGTTTAGATTCGTCATCAGCATCATTCATAACCGATGTGAAGAGAGTGTTACTAAATGAGCAGCCCTGGTTTACCTAGTTTTATTTGTATTCCATTAAAAAAAGTAGCCATTTACTAATCGTAACATAATGGAATGTTTGTACACCCTTCTACAAGTATTCCTGAATTTCTTTCTAAACTCATAATTCTTTAACATTTCTCCCATCACTCTTGTGATTCAAAAGCTTTATATATGTCACTTACCCAAAAATGTTCCTCCTTTTTCAATTCTTTCCAAATTGTCCACTATTTCTGTACAGTATTATTTCCTTTATTATCTTCTCTCTTTACCCCATATGTTCTTGCTCCACAACTCAACAACAGAGAAATCGTAATTGATGATAGCAGAAATTGGGAAACTTAAAAAAGCCACTGCAAACGAAGTACAAATGAAACTTTAATATGCTTGAGCTCTTTCTTCATTCAGACTTCCTCAGGAAGGTAAAACCCACAGTTACACAGTATTAAATTAATTAATACATCAGTCAATTTATTCTTATGTATTCTTTGGGACTAAGAAAGTTACAATAGCAGGTCAAATTACAGATGTACCAATATCCTTGGCTTAATGGCTAATCACCATAAAATATTTATTGAAATTATTTCCACTAAAACTAAATAGGTATTGGAGTATATTTTTCTCCCCTGTTTGTCTTTGACAATGATAGTAGTTTTATTTATTATTTTATCTACTAATGTGATTTTTGTGAGTTTAAATTTAAGTCATTTATAGTATTAATTGTGCACAAAGTAATGTTACCGGGGAATTAAGTTTCTAAATGGGATCTTTTAACGTTTCATCTGATGAGCTGTTAACTTAAGCCTGTAAAAAATTTATAGAAAAACAGATTGTGGCAAAATAATTTGTGTTTTATCTGTAGAGCTTAGTAAACATTTGCATATTGTTTTAATATCCCATAAGTCTGAATGAACCTGGCAAAGATGGATTTCATCCAATCTTCATCAGCTAACTAGCCAACTTATTAAATAAATTCAAGCTTCAGTGACAACAGATAAATCAGTATTCTCTCCCACTCTGCCCTTAATGAACTATGTCACATTGCATGGGACCCTGTCATTCATTATGTTTATTACTTTTTTACATTTAACACCCCAGACATCCAAATTATTTGTTATAGAAGTGTTCTGACCTTACTCTACACTGACCATTTGGAAACTGACTCAAGTCTGGCTAAGGAAAGATCTAATAACCACCAACGTCTGTTTTTGAATTAAACATGAAAAGCAACCAGACGAATAATGCAGTGATCCTGAGGACCTTTGGCAAATAGTGACAGTTTCTGGTCAAATGGAAGATACAGTCAATACAAAACTGAAAGCATAAATATTAGGGACATTTGAGTATATGTTAGTATGGTTAGATTTAAATGTATCTCCAAATGAGTACGTGAGCAGAATTCAGGAGACGCACAACTCTCGGCTATCACTGATTTGCCTCATAATTTTACCCTAAACAGCAAAAGTAATTATATAGTTAAAGATATTTTGTTCAGAAAACAATATACACTTGCTTGTCTTCCTGCCATTTTTAATGAGAATAATATCTTTCTCCTTGATGTCAGAGTAAAGAGGTTGAGAACTATGAGGAGATGGTCTTCACAGTATTGAAAACTGCTTATACTATGTGTCACTTTCCTTCTGCAAAGGTTAAGGTGAGACTTTGAAAAGATATGGTAGTTCCATTAACTAAGTACACAATTTTCTTATGAATATGAATATCTCACTAAAAAAGACATTCAACACTGGATGCTCCTAAGCAAGATCTGTCAATTTATGTTACAATTTTTCCCAACAAGGAGCATCTCTCTCTCTCTCTTTAGGAATAGTTGGATGATTTTTCTTTAACTTAGACATTATTTAATCAAGTTAACTTACCCACTTAAGTAAGTTCTCTCAAGCTTCACTCCCTATGTACAGCTCTTCATTTTTCGCTACCTTCCAAATAGTTCTTTCTGTTTATATATCAAAAAGTTCACTCATGTACCTAGCCATGTTCTTTATGGGCCTCACAACCTTTAACAATCAAAATTTACTGTTTCACTCCCCTCACTTTTCAGTTTTACCTCTACCTTAAAAATTACACTCTGACATACCTTAATGTTAATGATCACTTGAAAACAACTGACCATTTTAGAACATCTATCTAGGGAAATGAATGAATAAAATAATACACTGAGCTATACAAGTATCTCCTGCCATTAAATATTATATAACTTATCTTGTTTCTAGTTTAATTAAGCCAATAGATTCTGAGATTCTGAATTCTAAGCATAAAAGTAGATAGCTTGTTATATACATGTAATCTTTGAAGAACTGCTCAGAAAGTTTTCCATTTTGTACTTCTCAGTGCATAGTTTAGACTGTCAAGCTTATGACCTAATTCTGAATGCTTAATTGCATTAAGCCCATTTGTAATAATTTCTACTTCTCATCCAGGCAACCTGTTTGTATCTGTATTTTTTTCTGTGTTTTAGCTGCAAAAGGTCAAATATGGATCAGCCCTCTTGGAGTTTAACAAAAGAGCATAAATAAGTGGAAACATTCCTGCCTTAACATTGAAAAATGGAAGAGGTTCTGTACCTTTTTTTCCTTCCTTTTATACAGAGTTAAGTTTTCTTTATATCAGTAAAATATGAATTATACAATGAAACTAGATTACATTAAATGTGCATACTGACTGAACAAAGCAATCAGCATGTCAGTTGTAAATCCAGCATTAGACACTAGGGTTAGCATTAGACACTAGGGTCAGCATTAGACACTAGGGTTAGTCTGGCGAGTTGGTGTGGCTGTAGGAGCTGAAACCAGAAACACAATGCTGCAGGATTCACTGCTTCACTAAAGGGAAGAGATGAAAACCATCTAAAAAATATGTGTGGATGACAAATTTCAAACTTCCCCAAATGCATATTAATCAAAATAAAAAATGTTCTTTTAGAATTCTGTTAAATATAGGTTTGTCAAGTCCTGGGCATATCAGTACGGGCACCAGACAAGACTGACCTCTTTCTCTCACCCTTTTTATTGATCATGGGAGAATAATATTAGAAACTCAGTCCAGATTAGACTGTTTAATCAATGTTTTTTTTTTATGTTTGTAGATGATTGTGGATTATTAAGCACAAAATTACCTTAATACTGGGCAAACTTATAGCTATCTTCCACTTTTTTGGCAGGATATTAGGTTTACAATGTAATCCCTCAAAATCAGAAGTAAAAAGGGGTGATAGAGTCAGTGCAAACTGGAGGGTTCTATCCTAACTGTGCTGGAAGCAACCTATTTGGATCTAAAATTGAGTAACTCATTTCCTCATACAGAGGAAGCTAACTGTTAATAGGTAATAACTAAGGTGTGAAATCTTCTACCAAATATAGCCAGCTTTCAGTCCATTATGGTTATTCAAGTTACAATTCTGTGGCACATTATATGTGTATGTATATATATATATATATATATATATATATATATATATATATATATATATATATATATATATATATATATATATATATATATATATATATATATATATATATATATATATATATATTTATATATCCCTCTGTCCTTGACTCATCCATTCTTGGAGCTTATTTAAAATAATATTTATGCTGTTATTTTAGGGCATAAAGGGAGAAGACGTGTAACATCATTGGCACATATTTCCCTGATTTTTATGTTAGGTTGTGAGTCCCCTATCTTTTGAGATATGCTCTTGCCTTTCAATTAAATCAGCTCATATGCCAGATGCAGGATGAGACAGTGGTTGATTTACTGGTAGATAACTCTCCTGAGCATCAGTCTTGCATGTTTTATGAGGAATGGCTGAAGCAAATTTTATAATGAAGGGATGAGCATTTTGACTGGGGGCAAGCACCATGAAACAATATTTATCTCCATGCAGAAGTCAATAAGATTATTAGCAACAGATCCAAAACTTTCTGGTTGTCCATTGGTATATTTAAATGGTCGTCCAGTTGGTCTGTGTTGTAAGAGTTTTGAGACATTGAAAGCTGAATTTGGCGTACCAAAGCGGGTATGGTTCAACTGTTAGCAGCTCTGACAACTATGGGTCAAGTATATTTACTTACAGATAACATGGGAAACATTTCTTTTGGGCAAGTAGAGGAAAAAGTAAAATGCGGAAAGGTGAGCTTGATTTATAAAGATTTATAGGAGAACAAAGAGGATGCCCTTTAATGTCTTATGATGGGACAATGAAGACATTTTTGTGCAATTTGAGAAAAGAACCCCAGTATCATGATCAGCAACGCAAAGTTTTATTTAGAAGCTGCCTTGCCCGATATAGGCAACTGAAAGCTGATAGTTTACAAACTACTGATTTCTGGACATGTGGCCAGGGAACTGCAGATAATCTCCATATGCTTTGGAACTTTCCTAAATTAAAAATAGACAGGAACTTCCTAAGTGGCAAACTGAACACTGTTTTTTGTAGCATCTCTTCATTTAAGTTGGGAATGTTGGATCTTCGGTCTTTTTCCTAATACTAATCCCATCACCAAGCAAAGTTTAGAAGTATATTGGGTTCTCACTATCACTCTTTATGGGCACTATCAAACTCTTTTATTTTAAGAACTGGAAAAAGGAAGTGATTCTTACCCAAGAACATTTGAAACATTTTCTAACAAGACAATTAGATAATATTTTTTATTCTTTTTAAAACATGGGTAGTTTTGACAACATTCTCCAACAATGGAGAATATTATTTGAAATATATAGCCGTGGAATGCAATTCTTCCCCACTTAAACATAAATGGGGAAAGACCAGTTGTTTTCTTTTCTTACAGTTACATAAGCAGTTGTTGCTCTATGAACAGTTGGATCACTGATCATCTGTATATAATTAGACATGGCTGATCTTTATTATTTTCATGATGGTACAGTTCATTTACTGAGTTGTATATGGTTGCTATTTTATTATGTTAATGCTATTTTGCTTTGTTTTAAAGCAAATACAATTTAGTTATAAGAATGTTAGAAAAGCTCATTTTAAACTCATCTGCAAGATGGCAGGGTTCTGAAAGAGTGCCCCTGTAAATTGCAGGATGCATGCAAGCATGCACACTCCTGAGATCACAAAGACTAAAACATGTCATGAACTGCATTTATTCTAATGTACTAAACAAGTATCAGCACGTATATGCCCTATGTACTTGCAACATGTTAGGAAGCTGAGTCTAGATAAGAAACATGACAGAAACAGAAAAATTAAAGAAGGTTTGTCAATGCATTGCCATTGTTGAAAAAGCTAAGCATTTTTTTTTGTTTAAATAATGGTATTGTGTAATAGTAATAATACACTCCATGGTTCAAGCTTCACCTTCATGATCACACCTTGGCAGTTATGGGTAAATCCAGCATTTCCCCACATCCTGTTTTGGATTATTGCTCAAATATGAAACATAACATAAAAATATGGGTCTGTAGCCAGCTGCAGTAGTGCAGAAGGATTAAGTCCTAACTATGGCCTGGATGATGCAAGATTAATTAGCAGGTTGGGTGTCGGACAGAGCTGGCCAGGAAAGATACTGATGAATGGCCGCTGCTGGTTTAAACATCGGGGTGGAAAAGATGTGACTCTAGCTTACTATTTGATTGCACAATGCACAAGCCAGGAGTATGCGCAGCCATCATGCATATTTATGTAGCCAAGAGCCGAATGAGTGTACAAAGGCAGACTATCTACTCCATGAAGCAGTGCTCAGTGAAACCCATCAAGGGAGGAGGTTGCTGCATAGAACCAGCAAGATGGCCCACTCCCTTCCACCCAACTCTTACCACTAGTAACTGAATGAACAATTTGGGCTGCCTGGGCAGCAATGAATGAATCACAGAGCTTTCACCTAGCCTAAGGATACCTGGCTCTCACTCCCACATAATAAATGGGCTGATTAAATATAGACAGTGGACCAGTCCTGCAGAGGACAAAAATGTGGATCTGTCACTGGTCTCTGTTTAGACCAGATACTGTTTTGAGTTATTTACTACTTTATTAATTTTATTTACTGCATTAAATTTATAAGACCTAATCAGCACAAATAATTTTATAGGGTGATCCATAAGCAATGATCTTGACAAGTAATTTGCATTCTCACTCAATATGCTAGCATAGGTTGAAGAAAACAAATCTAGGACTGCAGAATGAATGTAGTTATCAGTTTTGGCTTTAATGCAGATTTCTGTTTGAAAGGCAGAAGTAAACGCTGCTATTGTTGACTATTTGCTTTCTGGCCTCCTCTTACTGTATCTGACCTATAGTATTTATGTACAGCTTCTCTTGGTTTTCATAAGCAGTAGTTGTTCTAACTTTTTCTCTTATTTGCTACTGTGTAGGGTCACAGAAATAAAGCAGCAAATGATGAATTGCACAGAGTCTTTAAATTACCACAATGATGTAAATACCATTTCTAAAATGGTGTATATAGTAGCACAAAGCTTCTCCATATGAGCATAAGTACTTCTGACAACGTAGCACTTTGTGAAATAATCAGGGTTCTTATTTGTCTGTTTTCCCTGATAATTGAGTAAGAACCATTGAAGATAAAGTAGTGTCTTCAGTGTTACAAGGGATTTTTGATTTAGTTAATGTATTTAATCAGGATAGTAACCAAATCCTGTAGGAATGAAACACGTACCTCGAGACACAACTCGCTCATGGCTTCCATGCATCAGCCTGTTATGTTTGCTCTGCTACTTGGCACAAATGGGCAACACATTTCTTAGGAAGTAAAGACAAGCAGGTTATATCAAATTATAAAAACTGCCTAGACTATTCTGGAATAAAAAGAATGATGATTCAGCAGTTTTTAAGTGTGATATTCAAAACTCTGGCTGAAAGCAGAACAAAATTAATCATGCTTTATTAACAGCCAAAATATAAGACTTTATCAAACACCAGATGTACAGGGCTCCTACAGTATAGGCCAAAATGTATTTACAGTCATTTAAATCCATAGAGAAACTGAAACAACAGGAAAGGGAATAACCAAGAATATGAGTAAACTGGTACAAAGAAGCACTATTACCTTTGCTGGAACTGCCATATATCACCTGATTTTTATATGCAAAACCTCTTCATGTTTACAAAGAGATAAAAAAAAAAACAAAGTAGTATGACCGCGTAAAACAGGATTTTTTTGGAATTAGCTGTAAATGTCTATGTGGGCAAAGGAAAGGAAAACAGAAATAGATATGACTACAATTAAGACATAATGCTAACAGACATAAATTGCATACATGTGTTATGTACACATATGGGGTATGTTTGTATGTATGTATACATACATATATATGTATATGCATACATATATGGACCTGATACTTTGCAGAGTGACACTGTCATCAAATGGAATGGGGGGCTTTACTGTCAATTTTACCTTTCTGTGACCTGTGTCTTTCACCCCCACCCCCCATGAGAGTTGTAGAAGGTGAATGTGTTGTTTTGGTTGGTGGGGTTTGATTTTTTTGAAGTTAATGTTTTGGATATATTTCCAGATGGTGTGTTGTTTTAACTGTGCTAGAAGGTGTGATTTTTCCTTTTACTGCACTGCTGAGTTAGGGATGTGAGGTATGCATGGGTGGCACGCCTCCTTGCAAAAATACTTTTTTTCTTATTTTAATAAATTGGGAGGTGATTTATTCATTGGCTCTTGCCCTTAATTCTATATTACAACAAGAAACCAACTCAAGTCAGCAATGAAAATATAAAATAGGAGAGATGAGGACTTGTGCACTAAAACAGAAAATGCTGAGTATTGAGGGATAAATAGTATGAAACCAGTTTTAAAACTGAGGGCATATGCATTAATTATTATTATATTACATTTGTTAGATGTATATTAATTTATTGATAGTACTGAGTTTTAATATCACATGGTTTGATGACATTATATATGGTTTGATGGATGTTTTAATTGATACCCGATGAAGAATTTTTGCAAAAACTATGTAGAAGCTAGTATGCATTAAATATATTTTATACTTTCTTCTGTGACTTGAATTGCTTGCTCGTTTTATATTTTAGACTTTGATTTGTGCTCATCTTTATCCAATAAGCCTCCTTTTTTATGTGTGGCCCACTTTGGTCCTGTATCCTTGTGACATAAGCCCGCATGTGTGCGTGTTTGTGTGTAGTAGATCTTTTGTGGTATACTGATTGCTTAGCCAGGGAACACTCACTACTGTTAAGCTACAGAAACGCACTGCTGAGTGCAGAAGGTGAGTGTAAAGCGGGCAGACAAACTGTTCCCATAGCAACTGACACACATCTACCTACACTTATTTGAAGGTTACTGCCCTTTCTGGAAGCTCATTTCATATCCTTCAGGATAGCAAAGGATTACCGGGAATCTTCATATGGTTAGTCTTAAGGAAGATGTCAAAATATGCAGTCGGACTATCTCTGGCTGTGAGTTCTAAAGTGGCAGAGAATTCCCTACTATGTGCGAAAATTCTGAAGTAAAAGTAAAATTGCTGGGACTTGCTGTAGTGCAGGAGTGCTGACAGATAGAAGACTAACAGCTCAAATTGCTTTTTGGACCAACTGCTGAATAAGGCACCATCTGATTTAACTACTGTTTTACCATTGGAATGAAGACTGAAGGAGGAAGCTTTTGTTGCATTTTCTTAGGAGTCTGTATTAGTATCCAACCATTCTTCATTATAGTTACCACAAACAAAAAAATTGTAATAACCCAGAACTGTACACATGGACTTTGAGGGAGTAGCTCTTTCACTTAAAAATCCACCTCCAGCCTGACTGCAGTCACTTAAATGTGAATAGGCTGTCTCAGGCATACAGTCTGTCTCACAGGACTGAAGCAGGTGCTTCAGCAATGCTGGGGGGAGGGGGTCATGTTAACTGCTTAGCCATGAAAGCACACTGCTGTTGAGCTTAGGAAACATACTGCTGTATGCAGAAGAGAGGGTGTCTGAGTGTTTGAAGCAGGCTGATAGCCTCTTTTCTGATTCTTCTTCTGCACTATAACAACCCCCATTGCCTTTTCAAGGCATCTGGAGTCCTCATTTATTGTGGGAAATAATCTTTCATTTCAAAACTCCCAAACTTAATAGTAACTTCTCTTACTTCAGAACATTTGGCCATAAACATTCTCTCCAACTTTTCTCAGGCTACTAGTGAAACTTTGGGGAGACACCGAGCAAGCCTATATAGTCCTAGAGGATAGGGAATCTACTTCTTCAAGGAGCAGTAGCTGTGGCATAGCACTGAATGAGGTATAGCCTGGCTATAAAAGGCATGGTAAGAGAAGATCTGTGGTTTTAAGAATAGAAAAATAAAGTACAGAGAAGTTTTCCTCAGGTAGACAGAAAATCTTGAAGGTGTGATGGGGAAGAAAAAGATAATTGGGAACATATTTTTTGGGAGGGTAATGAGTTGGCAGACTTTAAAGATTCCATGCAGACTACTCTATCAGCGATACTGGGTGAGCATATAGGTGTATGTAGGGAAATGATTTTTCTGAGCTATGATACAGAATCGGAAATGCCTATGCATATTAAGGCCTTGCAATTTTAATTATGGTGGCTGCAAAAAAAGCAATTACTAGAAAATGGAAATCAAATACTAAATGAACTGTACTAGAAGTAGTGAATATAGTAGCAGTGATAAAGCAACTGGAATTGGAATCTTTAAAAAAGGTAGGAGCAAATTATATAGAAAAAATAGGAATTTTGGGAACAATACATACAGGAGAGGAATGAGGTTTAAAAGAAGGCAGGATGTGAATGAGCTATGTAACCTTTGACTGACAATGATTGGGTAGATTGTAAGTGATGTATAATCTTTACAACTAAAATTATGTCAATATGGTTTGTGATGTATAATGCTTGCAACTAACATTATGTCAATATAGTTGATTTTCATTTATATAAATGCATGATTGCCTATGTCAAAGGTGATAATTTAATAAAGATGTTTCTCGTTAAAAAAATAAGCTAGTTAGCTTTCCTGAACGGTGATGCAATATTCAGTTTTTAGTGAAAGAAAAATAAAGTGACAGATTCTGCCGGATTTGGTTTGAAGAGCTTTTTGATTTTTCTTAGAGACATGGTTAAATAGTGAAGGGAGTATTCAAGTTGTGGTAGTTGTATATGTTGAACAAAAATTCAGAGCCAGCAAACAGTGACATAATAAAATTGTATTGAACAAAAATCACAGCATATTACAAACCGGTTTCGGCCGGCAAAGCACAGCCTTCTTCAGTGTACAAAAAGTAAATGCAAAAAACACTGGCTGCATATATACAGATAGCAACAATCCCATTGGTTAACTGTCATAGGTGTTCATTAAGTCCCGGTGGGAACAAGCCACCCAGTCTGATAATCCATTTCTTTTCTTTTGCATTTAATATAGAGTGCCATTGGGATTTATTGGTCCTATTGCCAAGAATCATGTCAATAATAATGAAATTGAATTTACTTGTGGGATGTGTTATGGTGTGTTTATACAAAGCATTGTGTATCTTTTTTTGTTTGATGTTACTTTGGTGCTCAGAAATTCTAATCCTAAGAGGTCTGGACGTTTGTCCAACATAGAACGCACCGCAGCTACAAGAAGCTAAATAGATAATCCAATCACTGGAACAGTTAGAAAAGAATTGCAAATCAAAAACTTGTGAACAATAGAAAATTGTTTGGACTTTAGAATATATTTGCAATTGTTACAATGTCCACATGGAAAACAGCCCTGTAAAGGTTCCCCTGTCAATGTAGTTTGTGTCAAATCAGATGATTTCTTGTCCCTATGTTTATAATGATTGAAGAAGGAATTGAGATTCTTTCCTTTTCTATAGGAAAAAGACACCTTCGAATAATACTGTTTATCTCCATGTCACATTGTAAAATATTCCAATGTCTCCTCACACTTTGAATGAGGCGATTTGAGTCAAATGTAGTTGTGAATCTAAGGGGTTAACCAGTGGAATCAGTACGTGTCTTGTATGTTAGTAGGTCACTTCTATTCATAGAGCTAACCTTATTACTAGCCATAGTAATATGGCCACTTTTATAACCACGGGATCTGAATCTGTTGGTTATATCTGATTTGTGTTTCAAGTAGGTGCTTTCCTCAGAGCAGATTTTCACATATGAATTGTGACTTGGGGATGTTGCGTGCAATGTGAGGTGGATGGTAACTGGAGGCATGCAAAATTGTATTGTATTCCGGAAACTTCCTATATATCTCGGTGAATAATGTATCATCGGGTGCCCTCTTAATTAGGACATCGAGAAATGTAATGGTTTCCTTATCATAATTGATGGTAAAATGCAGGCCCCATTCATTGTTATTGAGATATGTCACAAAATCCAATAATGAGCATTCATCCCCCCTCCATACCAACCAAACATCATCAAGATACCGTCTCCATATATCAATACCCGCCAGAAATGTGTTCCTCTGTTCATCATAGATTAAATGTTTCTCAACAAACGCCATAAAGAGGTCAGCATATATGGGGGCAAAAGATGCCCCCATCGCTGTCCCTTTGGTTTGCCAAAAGCATTGTTCCTTATAATAAAAAACATTGCTGGTAAGGACATAATGTGCCAAATCCACCAAAAATTTGTTGAAGTCAGAACTATATAAGTTAGAGACTTCGAGCCAATAAGCCAAGGCAAGCAGCCCATCCTGGTGTGGGATATTGGTATACAAGGCACTTACGTCTAAGGAACATAAGAACCAATCCGGATCAAGGTATGTGTTAGAAATAATCTGTAAAAAATTAGTTGTATCTTGTAGACGTGATCGGATGTTAGAAAGCAACGGCTTCAAATGCTTGGTCAAAAATAAGGAGAGGGGTTCTGTAATGTATCCCTTGCCCGATACAATAGGTCTGCCAGGTGGATGAGAAAGATCCTTGTAGACTTTAGGCAGAAAATATATATATTGGTTAATGGGATCATGAACCAAGAGTTGATTCATGATATCATCAGAAATAATAGCCTCATCCTTTGCCTGTCTTAAGAATGTCTCAATTTGTTTCTTAAACATATGAGTGGGGTCAATAACCATATGTGAATAGTATCTTACATCATTTAGTTGTCTTAATGCCTCCTTATCATAGTCAGCCCAATCCAATACAACCACAGTACCACCTTTGTCAGCTGAAATTATCACAATTTCCCTGTTGTTTTGAAGTTCAAAAATAGCTTGTCTTTCATCAAAGGAAAGATTATGTTGTAATGAAATATCAGAACTCAAAAAATGCAAATCCTTAAGCACACTGTTCTGAAACTGCAGAACCATCTGATGCATAGGTGGAGAAAAGTTAGATCTATGATATGTGAATCTATCATGATCATAGGTAACATCACTATCACCAAAAAACAACTTCAAATTTAACAACCGACAAAAATTCACAACATCCTGTGCAAAAGATTCCTCTGACACAGTGAAACTTGGAATAAAAGAAAGACCTTTATTCAACATTCTTAACTGAATGGGAGATAGTTCAAAACATGATAAATTTAAGACATTGTGACATGAGTTTGTCATTTCGCCAGAGCAAGGTTCAAAAGACACTGAATGTTCTCTATTTCTGCGGTGTTTCCGTCCTCCCCGCCTGGTTTTGGGCCTAAAGGGGTGGACCTTGGTGTTCTTTTTTTGGTCGGTGACTCTGAGACTGTTGTGGCTTCATTTTCTGTGCCTGATGAGGTGTCCTCAAAAGAAGATATTGTCTCAATCTCATGCCTTTTTAATATAGATCTCGGTCGTTTCCTTTTGTTAGTGGATTTTAAAGGAGTAGGTGAAAACCTAACATGTTTGGCGCTGGACATAAAAGGATTCCCCCTCCTATAATCCTCCTGGTCCCTGGTAAATTTTTTGGTTTTCCTGGATTTAAGTTCAGTGTCAAACTTACGTAAATCAGAAGCAACCTTGTTCAATGAACTCTTAAAAAATGGTTCTTTCTCATAAACTACCAATTTGTTGACTAGAGTATTGATGTCCTCCAATTCTTTGTCAATGGCCCTGTTATGGAACTTGAGCAGTTCGACAACAAAAGCCATGGTTGTTTCCTGCTGTATTTTGTTCCAATTTGAATTAAGTTCCTCATCTGCATTAGTAACATGAGGAACAGTGCAAATACGCAGACCCCTTGGGGTGATTCCCGCAGTCTGGTAAGCATTAAATAGCTTACTATGCCAAATATTGGATCTTAGGGATCTGAGATGTTTATTTAAGTTTCCAAAAAGTAAACCACAATTAGATTCAGAATCAACCAAATTGGACCCCCCAGTGTTCCCTGTGGATGACCCTAGTCCAAAGACCTCAAGGTCCTCTCTATCAGAAACCAGCCCCCGAATGAAACTGGAAAAATCCATAATTTAAAAAGATAATATTTTTTGCATATACCTTATGATTCTAGAAGGTAATAAGCAAATTAAGAAAAAAAGGGGTAAAGGAGAGCTGGTAACACTGATGCACCGACAATAATGGCTCAAAAACAACATATGTACACAAATATAACTGGACCATAACAGGGAAAAGTGTCCTAAGAACCACCTGCATCCAATTTGTTCAAAAGCGGAACACTGGGAGAAAAAATCCTGGCTGATTAATAAGAAACAACAAAATATGCTGCCAATAATCATAAACTAGTCAACAAACCAGATATGGAAAGACTAAATTTGTGAATGACACTTGGCTGATCCAAAAATATAACCAAATATTTATAATGTAATATTATGCAGGCCAAAGCACTGAAAAGATAAAAGATAGATAATCGAGGGACCCTTGGAGGAGTATAGGACTGAGAGATATAAATAAATATGTATAGAGCAAAGCAATTAGTACAAAATATATTGTACCATGGGTCAAATGTTGTATTATATTATAATGATCCAAGTGTAGAGTCAAAAGTAATGACTCAATGTACCAGGACCAAGGGTTATTTCCCTATCACTATATAACTGTGTCAAAGAATCCAAGATGGTGAATATATAGTCATCAAGCAACAAATAGTACCCACAAATAAAATATGTGTATATATACCAATAAATTGACTATAATGGGTAAACCATACAATGAACCCTTGCTGAATCGAGAATGACAATGGAATCAAAAATGACAATAGACTCCAGTATATTAATACAATGGTTATTAATACTAAATATATACACATATAACTACAAAAATTGTTGATACTTTTGTCATTAAAAAATATGAATAACCTATGATTCACTAATAAATGTCCCTGTTATTCCACTAGTCAAATGTTAACAGACAAATAGGCACTCAGTAATTTATAAAAAGAATAGCTGAACAATCACCAATAAATGGTAGTATGTGTGTGAAAAACACATTTGTAACATTCATTCTACAACATAGAAATGTTGTATATAATTGGAATCATGTACCCATGAATAGTGTGTTCACCAAATCATATAAAGTTATGGCCCCAAATATAAATAAAATCTAAGAAACCTTTGACTGTTCAATCTGTATAACAGCCACTGATAGCTGTCGAAATTTGTACAAATAATAATTACAACACTGATGAGTTTGAAAAAATCAACATTATATATTTAGGCCATGACCCAGGCTGAATGGTCAGAAGTGTAATAATCCACAATGAACAGTTTGAACTAAGAAACAAGTACAGCTAATGCAAATATGAAAAGTTTAAAGTCCAAAACATACAGTCCCTCCTAGATATACAAAATATGAGCCTTATGCAAGATCCAAAATGACTGTTGAAAACATAAAGGATCACTGAAACAGTCCATACATAAACCACAATCAAAATTATACTTTATACACAATGATGTGGTGCATTGTCCAAATGAACCAATATATTGTGGTCCCAAAAGAAAGAATAGTTACAAATAGTCCCACTGTTGAAAAAAATTATCAGATGTAAAGCATTCCTAGCAGCGAATGGCGTCAGACCTGTTAGCATACAGAAGGCATAGTCCCAAAACACTAAATGAAACGAAAACAGGTTTCCCTATGAACTGTGAGGCCGACAATCTGAAGACAGCTATCAATATAATGCCAAATAATGACGCTGCACAAAAATGCTCACAGCAGTCCCAGAGTCTATATGTTGCCCATGGTGTTTCTGCCTTCAGGGATAAGTAATGAGAGATTTTATGGCAGCTATACATGGTGAAGTTCATTTTGGCTTTGAGATTACTTACATGAAGTGACACATTCATGTTTGGGCCAAGTGTAACATTTGAGTACATAAAGTAACGGACATTTTCAGTGGGTCGGTTATTGTATAAGGCAGGTGTTGCGGCAAGTTCCTTAGCTAAAAGCAGTTTTTGAAGAACTTTTTTTTTTTGTTATTCATAGCTATTGGTCGGTGAGCCATGGTTGCAGTTTGTCAAATGTGGCTTGGAATATTGGAAGGATGAAGTTAAAGTTGGAACTTAAATAGAAAACACAAAGTCAGCATCACATAGCATGTATAATTTATTTCAGATCACTGCGAAGGAATTTGATGAAAATATTAAAGATGAAGGGATAAGAATGGAACATTGGATCAAACCTTTAAATAAACTTCTACCAACTTGGTACAACAATACCTCCTAATCCAATAAATACAATTCCAAAAACCCACCCAGTTTTAAAGACATACAATTCAATCGATAACAATCTAGAAAAATACAAAACAGTATAATTTATAGCCTTTCTATAAAAACAGTTTAACCAGAGAAGCAGACAACTTCAAATTATTAGACCAATTACTGTAATTTCACTGTGCCCAAAAAAATTCCTCCTATGGTAATGATGAGATTAAAGATTTTTTACAGATGTCTACTGCAATGTAGGAAAGTACATGACTAGATTCTTTCGGGGTCAAATCAAAAATGTTAACACAATGCCTTGCGACAAACCTTGCAAACTCCAGATCAAATTTATTGATCCATTTATTATAAAACATTTGAAAATCCATTTACATCGCCTTTGTCCATAATAAGTACATCATCAACATATGATGAAAGTACAAAACCTCTTTTTAAAAAAATCAGTATTATACATATATGCCACACCCATAGTTAAATTTGCACGAGAGATCAAAACTTCCTCCTAACACTCTTCTGTGTTTTGTCTATATATTTGTTAATCAACATAAAGTAATAATTTAAACAAAACCTCGTCAACTCAAACATGAGACATGAATCTTGGAAAGACCATAAAAATAATCTAGTACTTCCATAACAACACAGTAATTAATACTGGAATACAAAGACATCAACAGTGAGCCAAGAATAAGTCTCTTGTCAACACATTTCATAAATTCTTCATAAGATATTTGTTGTATGTTGAACATATGCCCCTAATTTAACAAGTAGCCATTTATAATACAATCAACATTTACCAGATACTACTGAAAACTACTAACAATTTTGGAAACAGTAAAATATAGGAATTAATGTATTCTGTGCATCCAGCATCTTGTATGCATTTGTTTTTTTAGGATACCCTCATATTTGTAAATATGTTTTGTTCATGTCTTACGTGATCCTATTTACCCAGGCTGTGCCTGCAAATGGTCCATTGAAAACAATGTACCACCTCTGTAAACAAAGTAAATAAATATGCATATTCATGACATGAATAACCTATTACCTTTCTCTTAAAGAATTTTAAATGCTTTCCTAGCATTATGATAATTGTTTATTACTCACATCATAGGTTCCATCATCATAAAGATATTTTAAACATCACTTTAGATATTGCTGAACATTTAAAATAACAATATTGTCTATATCGGCATCTGGTTTTATAACCACATTTTTATTTTGATGTAATTCCTTTAACAGTGACCATTCTAACTTTGATAAATTAAGTTAATCCTTAGAATGCTTCTTCCAGGTATCCTCAAAAATATTTAACCATTGATATTTCACCAGGTTTCAGAAATGGCTAGGATACACAGTGTGCAATGTTCAATTAAGCTGTGGAGCTCACTCAATGTATGTATGCTTCTAGTATATATATGTCAAAATTTATGCCTTTATGTGAGCATAGTTTTGATTGACAAGAGTTTAAAATTGTAAATTGTAATATGTGGAGCCTGTGTTTGTTTCAATGTCTCCACATAATAGGAGCTCAAATGCGGCTGGCAGATGATAACATGTTGTTGTTGTCTTTCAGCTTTTCCCAGTTAGGGGTCACCACAGTGGAACTCCAGTCTGCTAATGATTGGCAGTAGATCTTTTTCATGAACGCTGAGGTGCCAGCTCAACGTTCAACCTTCAGCGAAGGCATGCCCATTTATGCATGGCTTTCAAACGCCCACCCAACCTTGGGGAGGACATGCAGACCCCACACAGAAGGCACTCCCCAATAGCATATTACATTTAATTTAATTCCATATAAGAGGTCATATTGCTTTAAGTTGTGAGTGATGATGAAGGGTTAATATTTTATTGAAATAAAAATGGTATGGTACTGTTGCCACAGTGTTCATAGTAATTACTGAATGATGGGGACTAGCATTCTGCAGTCCATTTTAGGAGAACTAGTGTTTAGAATAAGGTAAGTTGTAGGATTGTGTTGTGGTGAGTTAGATATAAGAACAGACTACAGGTAATATAAAAGTAGTGCGCTTATAAATGGTAAGCAGTGCCATGTAATTTTAATACATTGCACATTTGATAATAAGTAGATTTTTTAAAAAAAAACTGAATTAGTTTATTTGGAAGGCATGGTGATTTAGAAAAAGTAGAAGGGTAAACACACCTAAGGTGACTGAAGATGTGAGTGGGAGCGGGCTGAAACAGGCTGTCAGTGGGAATCTATCAGTTTGGACATCTGCAGACCATGAAGCAGAAATTCATGCTTTGCTCAGATGAGAAATCTTGACTGAGGCAAAAAAATATGTAGTAATACTGCAATGATTATAACTGTTTAACATCCAAAATTATTTCAGCTATATGCTAATAATAAATAAGCAATACTATATCTAATAATAAATAGTTTAAACATTATCATTATAGTTATTACTTATAAGAGCTGCGCATTTGACATATTATACTATTTATTACATTATCTCAACTTATTGTAATAACAGAATAGTTTGCAGCAGCACTATGTGACTTTTCACTGCCAATTTTTAATTTGTGTATTTTGATCACATCATCTTCATATGATTCTTAAAAGGTTTCTGAATTTACAGTTGTGATATTAATACCTGAAGAGGTATTTATTTGAATGAACACTCACTTGTGATTTTTAAAATAGTGTTGTTTAGCTGCTCATTTTGCAGAATGACTTAAAACTGAGAAACTCACCTATGATCTCGCCTTTCTTTTTTTTCTGACACAGTATTTTTCAGAATGTCTTCAATTCAATTCAATTCAACTTTATTCTCATATGTACTAGAGACAGCATCACATAGTGCAATGAAATTCTTATTCTGCAAATCCACCACTAACATACAAAAACATGACAATTAACAAGACAAAGTACTCGCAAGACAACAAATAGACAATAATATAAATGACAATATCAGTAAATGGATCCCCTACACCACACTGACACACCACAAACCCGACAGCCAAAACACCGACACCAAAACACCAAAACCACACAATACCAGCAGTCCACATTACCGAACATCGACTCACCAAACACAAACAGAAACATCAACATAAACCACACCAAGCATTCTTGCACACTAATACACAAAATTACACTTATAAACTAAACTATCACAACTAAAAAATAAACAAGAACATACCAGCAAATAATACACATCCCACTACACCATAACATCCCATAACGCCATTACCCACGTAACTCACACATCCCATTAACCTACCCAATACCTACATAAAAAAACACACACACAACACAAGCACACCAAAAACCTTACAAACCTACACTAAACCTTACATACACAACTATTTATGCACTAACCTTAACCCAAACCCTAACCCTAAGGTCCGCCACTATCGCACACTTACCTTACCCGCACCTTAACCCTAAAGTCCGTCACTATCACACACTTACCTTACCTGCACCCTAACCCTACAGTCTGTCACTAACGCACACTTACCTTACCCGCACCCTAACCCTAAAGTCCATCACTATCACATACTTACACAGTCATGCTCATTTCGCATGTCCACAGACTCCACCTGAAGGCACTCCCCAATAGCATATTACATTTAATTTAATTCCATGTAATAAGTCATATTGCTTTAAGTTGTGAGTGATGATGAAGGGTTAATATTTTATTGAAAAAAATGGTATGGTACTGTTTGCCACAGTGTTCATAGTAATTACTGAATGATGGGGACTAGCATTCTGCAGTCCATTTTAGGAGAACTAGTGTTTAGAATAAGGTAAGTTGTAGGATTGTGTTTTGGTGAGTTAGATATAAGAACAGACTACAGGTAATATAAAAGTAGTGGCTTATAAATGGTAAGCAGTGTAATTTTAATACATTGCACATTTGATAATAAGCAGATTTTTAAAACAGAACTAGTTTAATTGGAAGGCATGGTGATTTAGAATAAGTAGAAGGGTAAACACATCTAGGGTGACTGAAGATGGGAGTGGGAGCGGGCTGAAACAGTCAGTGGGAATCTATAGTTTGGACATCTACCAGACCATGAAGCAGAAATTCATGCTTTGCTCAGATGAGAGAAATCTTGACTGAAAAAATATGTAGTAATACTACAATGATTATAACCATTTAACCTCCAAAATGTGTTAAGCTATATGCTAATAAATAATACTATATTGAATAAGCAATTTTAAATATTATTATTATAGCTATTACTTATAAGAGCTGTGCATTGTATACTACTTATATTATCTTGACTTATTTTAATAACAGAATAGTTTGCAGCAGCACTGCGTGACATTTCCCTGTCACTTTTTAATTTGTGAATCTAGATCGCATGATCTTCATATGATTCTTAAAAGGTTTCTGAATTAACAATAGTGATATTACTACCTGAACAGATATTTATTTGAATGAACACTCACTTGTAGATTTTTAAAATAATAGTGTTGTTTAGCTGCTCATTTTGCAGAATGACTTAAAACTGAGAAACTCACCTATGATCTCGCCTTTCTTTTTTTCTGACACAGTATTTTTCAGAATGTCTTCAATTCAATTCAACTTTATTCTCATATGTACTAGAGACAGCATCACATAGTGCAATGAAATTCTTATTCTGCAAATCCACCACTAACATACAAAAACATGACAATTAACAAGACAAAGTACTCACAAGACAACAAATAGACAATAATATAAATGACAATATCAGTAAATGGATCCCCTACACCACACTGACACACCACAAACCCGACAGCCAAATACGACCAAAACACCAAACCACACAATACCAGCAGTCCACATTACCGAACACCGACTCACCAAACACAAACAGAAACATCGACGTAAACCACACCAAGCATTGTTGCACACTAATACACAAAATTACACATATAAACTAAACTATCACAACTAAAAAATAAACAAGAACATACCAGCAAATAATACACATCCCACTACACCATAACATCCCATGCGCCATTACCCGTAACTCACACATCCCATTAACCTACCCAATACCTATATAAAAAAACACACACACAACACAAGCACACCAAAAACCTTACAAACCTACACTAAACCTTACATACACAACTATTTATGCACTAACTTTAACCCAAACCCTAACCCTAAGGTCCGTCACTATCGCACACTTACCTTACCCGCACCTTAACCCTAAAGTCCGTCACTGTCATACACTTACCTTACCTGCGCCCTAACCCTACAGTCCATCACTAACGCACACTTACCTTACCCGCACCCTAACCCTAAAGTCCATCACTATCGCATACTTACACAGTTGTGCTCATTTCGCATGTCAGTGTTTTCAACGTCGGGATTTCAAACTGTCGATTATTTCCGTTGTCGGTCTTCTGGTGTCGGTGTTCTCATCGTCGGCGTTTCAGTCTTTCGGTGTTCTCAGGTAGACCCCAGTAAATATATACAACTGTGCAAAAGAACACATTTGTGCAAAAAAAAAAAAAACTTCATAGTTTATTACGTGTCCTGGGTATTCCTTTTGATGAAAAAAACACCACCATTTAGAAAACCTTTGCTACTGAAATTAACAGTAAACAGTAATGATTTATCCACCTTAATTCAGGCCCTGGAGTATAAGTTACTTTTAGTGCTTATCTAAAAAAAGGTGCTGGTGTCCCAAGGGCTATCTGCTTTAAAAATGCCAGCTCATAGGTCACAATCCATCCATCCACCTAGAACCCCTTTTTCCCTTTTTTCACATGGGGTCAGGGTGTCACTTCACAGTGGCAATCATCTAGAGCCAAGGTTCACACCACTGGGTGGCTAGTCCAATTCTTCCATACCACGTCACATGCACTCAAATCTATGGCCAATTTAGAGTGTCCAGTCCACCTACTGCATGTCTTTGGAATGTGGGTGGAAACCTACGCAAACAAGGGAGGACATGTAGACTTCATATAGAAGGCACCCCAGTTCAGAATTGAAACAGGGAACCTCTTGCTGTGAGGCAACAATATTATCCACTCTGCCTAAAAAAAAAAAATTGAAAAAGTGGCAAAGACTCAACATTTTTAATTTTTTTATGTCATTTTATTCCTTTAAACTTGCTACACATCTGGCCACAATGGGACAAAAGCCACTCATGGGGTGGGCATCATGAAAGTAGCATTGATAGTGGTTTCTGTTGTTTTGTCCCTTATCCCTCACAAGTTGTTGATATGAACCATGCCAGATCAAAGGGGCTGTGAAGCCTTCCTCTTTGTGTAGACATTCACACATGAGCGAGCTCGTGCACGCATGCATACACATATGCAAACGCACACACACAGACACACACACACACACACACACACACACACACACACACACACACACACACACACACACACACACCCACCATAAAAAATAGTGCTTTGATGTAGCTTAACTGATTCAGGCACATATCCTTGGGCCATTTACTTCAACGTCTACTTACTAAAAATATGTTTGAATCATACAAATCCTTTGAGACAGCAGTCCCATTCCATATTCAAAGACATGGTATTTTTTAAATAAATAATGCAGTTAAAGCACTGTCCCTGACTGTTTAGACTCATATAGTAGTACACCATTATGGACCAATAGGTAATATTCTATCCATGAACCCTTTGAACAGGATAATTTCCCTAAGGACAAAACATGCAAATTGTGTGGTGACATGCCTAATGCTCTGTACAGTATGCAACTAATTCAGATAGTGTTAACAACTGAGGTCTCTGCCAGTAACCATTATAGACACTCTAGTCCGAATTCTATTAAATCTCATTTGTATACTATTTGACACTAAACCATTCCTTAAATGTTCTTAAACTCAGCACTCACACATGGAAATTAGCTTCTAACTTAACTGCCATTTCTGTTAATATTATCACCTTCCTGCTACTTTAAGCCCTCAAATCATCTTAATTTTTCTTTCTTTATATCAAAACCACATTATTATACAGCTGAGGTTTTGTCTGATGACTTTTGGCATCTACAGCCATCCTTTACATTTCTGTCAACACATTTTGTTTTTAATTTTTATTGCAAGAACATTATGGCAATAGTTGGATGGTTTAATTAAAATATGAAGTACTTAGAAAGAAGGAGCACAAGAGCAGAACAAACATTATGCTGGACCATTTGCATAAGAAAACCAGCCATTCTGCAAAGCAGACAGGCGTTTCCAAAGAATTTTGTACATAAGGTAGGATAAGTGGGAGTCATGCAGACTATGCTGAAAAGCTGATCTGAAAGAAAAGAACAATTTTGCAGACATACAATAATTGCTATTTCACACTATGTTGAGGATAGAAAATATCTGTACAGGTATTTGTTCAAACTGCAATAATAGAAAATGTTGGAGATTTGATTTCTAGACCTAGTGAGTGTGTGTGTGCATGTGTGAGTGTGTGCGTGTGTGCGTGCATGCGTGCGTGCGTGTGTGCGTGTGTGTGTGTGTGTGTGTGTGTGTGTGTGTGTGTGTGTGTGCTCATGCATACTGGCTTGCTGAAACTAAGAAAAACTCTTGACTTGTGTTTCAATTATTTCCCCATTTTTTATGTCATCTTATTTACTCTTCAGTATCTATATCTCTCTGTAGTTTGTCAAGAGATAAACACATTAAAAGGACATTCTAAACATGAGGTGATAAGGGAAAACTTCCATAACTGGTCCTTTCAGTTTTTGTAGATCTTGTTTTCAAGAATATAGTGTTTTTTTAGAAATGATTGACCCTTTTGGTGTACAAGAACATGTGTAACATGCCCCTTATCTCTACTGTACTGTTATTTTCATCTCATTTTCCTTGCTTTGTGCCTCCCTTCCTTTTCATATTTGGTCTCTTCTGCCCTCATTTTTCAACATTGTATTCAACATCATTTGGATTATTACCATTCTGTCTACATCGTTCAGATGTTATTTACACAGGAATAAAAGTGCCTTTACAGCAAGAGTCTGCACAGTGATGCCATAATAAAAACATATTCAGCATGTGATCCAGTATCAACTAACTCCTGTTTCTTAGACTTTTTACAGTGTGCAGAAGGGATATGAGAGTAGTTGGAGGTGCTAACCTTAAGGTGTACAGAGACATTGATACCTTCATAGTCCGTGTGCTGTATTCCCATGGTTTTCCATCCCTAATACGTTGTGGTATATATTTATGCATTAAACCTAAGAAGCCATAATTATGAATAATGTTCTCCCATTGGCAACCCCTTTGTCCTTTCCACTGTGTGGATCAGCAGTTTTGTTCATCTACACTATATAGTTTATTTTCTTTAATTGTTTGCACAGTGCCCTTAATATAGACATTAAAGCAGTAAAAACATCAGACCTTTTGGTGCAAACCCACTTTCTTCAGAGGATAGCATTTGATGCCAAACTCTGGACTGCTGCTAAGCATTTTTGTTACCCAAGATACAAGCTATGGACATACCAAAGGTGAACTAGCCTGATAAAGAAGGACAGAGGTTTGCAGCAGGGGAAATCCTACTCCCCTAAGAGGGAATGGACCAAAGAGACAGCAACATTTATGAAGGACAAAATGTCATTGTAGAACAAGGAAAACAGTGAAAAGACACGAAATAATGACAGAAACAAATGTCATTGTAGAACAAGAAAAACAGTGAAAAGACACGAAATAATGACAGAAACAAATGTCATTGTAGAACAAGAAAAAACAGTGAAAAGACAGGAAAGAATGAGAGAAACACAATTATGAGAAGCACAAACAAGGAAAAAGAAGAACAAGAGAGGCAGAAGGGGATAGGAACTTCACCTGACACATCCATTTGGGAGAGCAGCAAGGCATGGCTGTAAAATGTATCCGGGTCATTGGATACAGCTAATAGTATTATTATTATTATCTTGGAGCTTTTCTCCCCGGGCCTCCACTGAAAATGGACATGTATCCAGTCGGACTATCCCAGTCAACAAAAACAAATGTAAAATAAATAAATAAAATAAAATAATAGGCACTGCTGGTGACCTAGAGGTTGATGAAATCGTGACAGGCCTCTAAAGCATGGACAAGGGACTAAGTAGGACATTACTGATAAATACACTGATGGGGCAGCTTATAGCTTTCACTAGGAAAAGGTTACTGAATGTTCTGTCTCTCTTCATCTTCTCTACATATACTGTAAGTGATGTGCCTTACATATGTTGCTTAATATGTTTAATAACACTATTTAGAATTATTTCTGTCATTTTTGTTAAGTTGCTAATGTAAAGGGTTTTCTACCAGGGAATGTCATCTGTTAAGTGTGTCTCATCTGTTAAGTGTGTGTCTGTTTTAAATGAAAATTGCAACTTGAAGATTAGTTACACACATCGTTTTATTTACAGAAACTCCACAGAGTCTATTCTGTAGGCTGTGTTTTCCTCTGTACTTTTCAAGCATGTGGATGTTTGAGTTACATTCTATTAGTTGTGGTATTTCCTCGCTATATGCATGTGAAGGATATATTATTTACTTTACTGTTTAGGGATGCCACACTTTTGTAGTACAAATTTACCACCAAGATACTAAAGTAAGCCTATTTTTCAAATCCAGGAATGCTTTGTATGTCATGAAGTTGGGATTGTTGCCTGTAGGAAAGGTGTGGGTAGAGGAATACAGTAGAAGAACTAACAGTCCATACATTTAGCTTACTGTGGGGAAGAATGGGTTTGGACCATTAAAGTTGGGTAACTCTTATTAAATGGCCTCCATTGTCATTGCCCCAGGTGTATGCATCATGGTGTGCCACTATAGGGGGAACCCTCTGCAGGAGTACAGGCAATGGACAAATTAAGAAGAGGATGAAGTTTAGTGTAAGCTATTGGGAAGGAAGAAATACAGTGCAAACAGAGTTCTTTAATTAGTATCATGGAACATGGTAGGGAGTTCAAATGCAATAAGGAGAAAATGGATAATGGAGAAATTAGAAACAGAAAGGTACACAGTGGCATGTTTGCAGGAAAAAAATTAAAATAAGGAAGATAGAAAAATGGAGGTCAAGGGCCTTCTCCATTACTTATACTGACATAAACAAGAGTGGGCAAGAAAGAAGTATTGCAAATTTCCACAGATCTCTGCATTAAAAAAGTGCAGTTAACGTCAGTATGGAGAGTAGGTAGATTTCAGGGCAGGGGATTATCAAATGGCACTCTTGGCTCATTGGGCATGTGTATGTCTCAAACATTGACAACCCAGATTTCTTCAGGAAGAACCTTAAGGCTTGGAGGCTTGGGAGTTGTTAACTGGGGGGCTAAAAAGGCATCACTCCTATGGGACTTCAGTCTGGTTTGGGATGAAATGTTAGCAAGAGGTTTGGCAGAAGGGAGAAAGATAAGAAAGCACAGAAGGTAGTGGCTGAGTGACAGGTATTACCAGTTGGCTGGATGGTAATAGGCTGATGCATGAGCAGGAAGGTGGAGCAACTTTGTCCAATGACTTCAGAAGAAAGGGAAGCAGAATCAATTCAGCCCTGATGCCATAATGTAGGATGAGGTGCATCAAATCAGCAGAAATGAATTTGTCAGACCATGTGATGCTGGTAGCAGAAATGGATGCTGCAGAGAGGGAGGAAAAAGGTAAAATATGGAGATGGATCTACTATGGTTAGAGGAAAGCCAGCAAAGTAGGGAGTAGAAGAAGTTAAAAGTGGGTATGCTTGAGAGAAATGTGCTGGTATAAGACATTAGTTTGCAGGATGAAGGCACTTAACCGCTATCTTTGCATCCATTATTTTGTACAATGAAAGCACTTAACTGCTGTCTTGGAATGGGGTTGTTTTACTCTTATCAGTTTTTAACTTGTACCTTGTAACAGACTTGGCTGTTTTTTTTTTTTACTTTGGACTGAATATTTTTCATTTATCAGTGATGTTTGATCTGGATAGAACCAGGTGTTCCTTTTTGTGCAGATTTTCTTGTTTGGTTTAAAGTAGGAGCAGCCAAAGAAGGTGTAAAATAGCATTAGATATAAGGCTGTCAGTGCTGTAGACGGGGATAACATGCAAAGAAGACTTAAGGTGGTAATAGGGTTTTTAGATAAATCAAGATGGAAGTAGAATAATAGGGATTTTCTGTGGCTAATGAGAGAAGGGATTAAAGTGTCTGTAATGGGTTTTTAAGTACATAAAGGAGAGGGCTTGGTAATACATTTGAAAGTGTCCAATACGCAAGTGGCATATGAAGCAAAGGAGATTATTAGAGATGTGTTTAGGAAGTATTACAGGGAATTGTAGGGTAGGAGGCAAGAAGAAGGTGCAGAGGGGTGGACGACTGAAGCAGCTTAAAAAGGAAAATTTAATGCTGCACAAAGGGAGATGTTAGGTGGAGCCACAGGAGATGGAGAGGTAGGAAATGAAGCCTAACAAGAGTAAAGGCCTTGATGGGCCACCTGCTGAGTTTTATAAAGGAGGGACCAATGTGGCTGCTGGCAGATTGGAAAACCTTTATTACTGGCTAAGGGAGAATTATGGGATGTTCCCTGAAACAAATCAGGCAATAATGACAATCTTGACAAAAAATGAAAAATGTTGCCAGAATCCTGTAATTGTTAGACCAATCTACCTTATAAATCTCAATTTTAGAATTTTGCCAAATAATTTAGAGAAGAGATTTGACTGAGTACTCCCTTCACTGGTAACTTAAAGATGAAATGGCTTCAGCAAATAGAGCTATCTCAGATAAACTGATGATAGGTGGGGACCTTTCTAGACAAGTATGGAGGGGGATAATTCAACAGCAGGACAATTATTTTTTATAAGGATGGCATGGTCATGTTTTTCTTTTGAATGCTTGGAAAGAAGGTGGCTTGATGAAGGTTTCATGAGGTGGGTACAACTGCTTTATACTTATTCTTCCTTAAGAGTATCATTCAATAAGGGTTTATTAGGGCAAGACTGCATTGAGAAGAGCATCTGATACAGCTGGCTGTTGTCATCGGAGTCATTAACTATAGTAAGGGAGGAGTTAGATTTTAGAGTCAGAATGTTCTTAAAACAATACATACTGCAAATGAAAAGGAGGAGTCCTTTTAATATTCATGGCATACAGTATATTAACGGAGGAAGATCAAATCAATATCGGATGGAGTTTGTGGCATATTTGGAGTGTGGTTGGGTGTCTTGGTTAAAATGTAATGAAGATAAGGCAGTGTGATGGTCTGGTTGTGGGGTGCAGTGGCTCAAGAAAGTAGAGTGAAGGAAGCACATTATCCTAAATATAAATACCTGGGTCTTTTCATTGGGAAAAATATGAGATGGCACATGTATGGAAAATCCAGTGGTATTGGAAAGCAAAGTGAAAAAAGAATGGAGTTGGAAGGTCAAAGCTCTTAATACAATTTCAAGTAGGATTCAAGCAGTTAATACAATGATTATGTCAGATGATTTTATTTACTCAAAAACATAACTTCTTTGGGATTAAGGTCAGAAGTGATGAGTATTCAATCAATGATTAATTAGTGGGTGCTGGGGAAGGGAGAGAGAAGTATCTGGTGCAAGTCACAGCATTTATTGGGGGTCGAGGATATTTTTTCTGAAGTAAACAGATATGCATTTGCATTTGACACCACACAGTTAATTCAGTTAGTGAAACAACATTCCACTGGTGACAGTGTGGGAAGTCAACATAGTATAGGATTGATTCCCTAGCACTTGTGCAATGTGTGGTTAAAAGAAGGCAGGAGACTAGGAAGATGGAGTAGGGGAACCTTGGGTGGGAAATATGGGATCACCCGGAGTCTTTTGAATAAGGGCCCAACCAGAGTGAGACATGAGTGTGAGAAGAAAGGTATCCATAGCTGGTCTCCAGTGGAGATGGAGCCCATCAGAAGAGTGACTAAAATATTTGTTGTACTGCAAAATTAATTTAGGCTGAGCAAAGGAGGACTGGCCTGTCTTAATGTAGTCATGAGCAATTGTAAGAGTACCACAGAGGGAGGAAGGAAGGAAAGAAAGAAAGGGAATGGCAATAATTTGGGTCAAAGAGACTAGAACTAAATGAAGATGATCTACTTTAATGCACGAAAATATGTTAAATAAGAAAAGGACAGCAATAATAAAAGGATTTGAAAAGAGGTTGAGGAGAAATAGTATGGCTGTCAGTGTATAAATGGAAAACAGTCTGATGGAGCTTAAGAGAATTGGGGAAATGGTATAAACTGAAGGATCAGTGGCAAATGACTGTGCACCATTAGCATGTACACACCTCAAATTTATACAATTAGAGGAGATTATCAAAGAGTAGGTGTTGCAGATGGAGTTAGAAGGACAGAAACTATTCACTTGTTTTGGGAGTTTGAAAGAGCCACATTATTTAAGTATGGGGGTTTTATAAAATGCTTTTGAATGGAGTCCTCTTAAACATGTAAAGATTTTGGTTATTGTGTGTGTGTGTGTGTGTGTGTGTGTGTGTGTGTGTGTGTGTGTGTGTGTGTGTGTGTGTGTTTGTGCGTGTGTGTGTGTGTGTGTGTGTGTGTGTGTGTGTGTGTGTGTGTGTGTGTGTGTGTGTGTGTGTGTGTGTGTGGGGGGGTGTTTAATAAACATGAGATGCTATTTGTTTTATGTTTGTTATGAAGTTCCATTAAAATGTGATTGGTTCAGGAATGGAAAAAGCAGAGCAAAGCAACTTATGCACTAATAGTTCATATTCTCTGAACTCTTTAGTGCTGTGCTACTCTGAAGACAAAAATACTTTGATGAGAAGAAGACCACCTCAAAGGAAAAGAATTTTACAAACTCTTTTCTATTTGTGTTCCTGCTGATTCAATACACAACAAGGACATCAGCTTCCTAGGACCAGGATTTCAGTGCTCTAGCCTTTTGTCAGAGCAGAGGTTTCCACCTGACTACTACCTGAGATTGAGTTCCACTGAGGGTTAGAGTGCTTCATTTTGATTGACCAGTTCATATGGGGGTATGGGCTGTATTTTGATTGCCTGGCATTTACATGTACAGAGCCTTACAGACTTTAAATGCCAAGAGGGTTCTTTGTCATAATTTAGTTGTACTAATGCAGTTGATTTTAATACTGCTTTATTTTGTATAGTGAAATCATTCAAATTCATTAACGCCTATACTGTGTATAAGATCTGTATTCCAGACCATCCCTACCATATTATTGTGCTTTCTACTCACTCAGAAAGAATACACTAAGTGTACATGTAATCTACATTTTCTGATAACATTGCTGAACCCCTCTTCATATTTAAAGCTGAAAGAAAATCAGTAGGAAAACTAAAATTAGGATGAAGATGGTGTGAGTTATGCTTGTGTTGTCTGCTCACTCAGAATGGTGTACACTTAGTGTAAGTGTTAATGAATCTCAGGGATTGTCTTTTTAATCTTATTAACTTACTGATTGAACTTCTTATGGACATATTGTTGAAATTAACCCTTTTGACTGCTTACCTTTGCATTATTGACTTTAAACACATTGTTTGTGCAGTACTGTTCACCTTTGCTTTGCTAACTAATGGCACTCTGTTCCAATAATATTGCACTATTGTGCCATGTAGCTCTGGAACCACTGCTCACCACACACAATACCTAAGATTAAACAACAGTGCTGCCCATTACCGATACTAGGTACATATAAAAAAAAAACAAAGTAACATGTCAGTTACTAATTGCACTTTTTAGTCTTTGGCGGTGGTATCTTTCTGCTGTTAACTGATTACTGTAGTGTTGTGACATTTAAAGCTCCTGCTCTACAGTATTGCACTAGAGAGTACAGAGTTACCAGTGTGATATACTTTTATTACTTTTCTGACTGCTATACTATTATGGCACTGAAACTAACTGCTTTATAGTTACTGCACTTGAAGCAAATCATTTAGATGAGCAGTTGCTATTACAGTTACTGGACTTGGTTCCACTGGGTTAGGCTGTCCCTTGCTCATTGTTTTTCCTAGTAAGTTATGTTTTTTTTTAATTTAACATTTGGTACTGATTGATTGTACATATATGACTTTTTTTTTTTTTTTGCACTTGTGAATTCTGATGTGGTCACAGCTCGTATTCTTTTATCGTTTAGCAAATACTAATGTGGTCACAGCTCATATTCTTTCATCATTAAGCAATTTCCCATATTATCACCATTTTCTGTTCAAGTTAATTATTCCCATGCCTTATAACAGCAGTATGTTATTAAGCTATTCTGATTTCTTATATCCCCCTCATCTCTACTAACCAACATGGAATCCCTCCTGTAGCCAGCCCGATAGCACTAGGGGATTTAAGGCATTGTAGTAACTACCACATGCTTACTAAAACCTCTATTGCTACCTCACAGCAACTCAGCACATAAGAGGTATAAATCTTTGCTTAACTTGAAGGGTACCTTTTCACTTCAGAACTATTTTGGTAAACACAACACAGCACAGAGCACTAACACCAGTGCAACTAATGCATAGGTTTTTAAGACAGCACCACCTAAGCCTCCAAGGATACAGGCTAATAAATTTCAGACATTAATTCACACAGCAACACACCCATCTTAAGCCAGTACACAAACTCTAAAAGACACAAGGGTGTGGGCTCCAAGCCGTTAAGGCCCACTAAGTTCACAACTAATCACATTAATAACAGGTGATTCTACTGTCATGCATAAGTATAGGATGACAATTATCTCTCTCTGCGGGTCTAAGATCCAGTCTGTAATAAAGCCTCATTGATCCTTCCATCCTGACAAATATCATTATGACTTGCTAATGGTGTAGTGGGTATGAATGACCTTTGGTGCTGTACCCAAAGGGATATGTAGATGGATATGACTGAGCTTTGCTGTGCATGTGTTTGAGGCAGGAAAGACACTGGTCTTGGGTGGTATTTTGCCATCACCCAGGATAATGCCAAGATTCAGAGACAAGATAATTGGCTATGTAGCCGGTGTCATTCTAGAGGGATGTGGTATGTATCAACTTGGGATGAGATATCTGACAAGTCTTCCTGCTTTACTAGGGATGTTTTGTGCCTCTCTTACCAAGGTTTTCCATTCTTGCCAAGGCCTTTACTTCCTCATAGTGCCTTTTTAGGCAGAATATACTAGTATGGAATGTCCATCAGATGGACTCTAATTTGGAAAACATGAATGTGGCTATACTCAATGCCAGGAGTTTTAACAAAAAATGTCTGGATTTCAGAAACTCCTACAACTTGAACACATTTGTGTATGTGTACATACAGAGACATTTGTTCAGAGTAATGAAAGCAATCCCTCTTTTTCTGGAAATAGTATCTGTTGTGTCCTTATATGTACTGGCAATTAGGGGAAGCATCTGTGTATGTTCTTATATTCACCACTGCAGTATTCATCATGTATGGGATTCCCTGCCATGGAAGCCCGATGTCTAGCCAGTCTACCAAAGCCTACTTTTGTTTTAAGGTACATTGAATGTCACCCAAATGTTCCTTGTGTAGCATAGGGCATAAAGGTGACATTCCGGTGTACCATCCTCAGAACTTCTTTGCCACAGTCCAAATGCTATTTCTAACTGTCGGCCTGTTTGCCTACATCTGTTTTCTGCCATTTTTACTGCATTTTTATATTCCAGTGATTACTCCTGTTTGCTGAAGTCCTCACCATAGCAGATAAGTACCCAGTTGGAGGTTTGTTCTTTTTCTTGAATGTTTTGTGCTGTTTAGGGTTAATGCCATCCAGGAAGGGCAAATGCCAGTGTGGGAGACAGATTCCCCATAAAGATCACCACGATAAGTACCGTTTTTGGCTAGGAGCTTCTCACGACCATATATCCTATTCAAGCTGTCAGGCATTCATCCTGAAAACCCTACATACCCTTTCACTGTATCTTGAGAACCAATATCTTAAGCTTCTTGCTAAAGATACAATGGAATGAACTTCCTGCCCAGAGGATCATCCATCAAGGAAGAAGAAGTTGAAAGAGGTAAGACTGGAATCTTCTGCTGTACAGCCTCTGCCGGGTGTTACTCCCAAGGTTGTTACAAACCCAGAGGCTCGCCTGGCTGTGTTGTCAGATTCCTCTGCCATGACTGGGTTGGAGGCCGGTGCAGATTTGGTGGGCAGCATGTCCGACGAGGCTTTGTAGGCATCCATTTTGGATGTTCAGAGTTGATTGTTTCCAAGGGGGTTCCACATATTCTTATTAGGGAAGATGTTCCTTCTGCAGTTGTTGAATGCCATCCTGTGTCAGAGCCTTTTCGGTTTTCTAGGGTGGATGTTCCCTTAAAGAAGAAACAGAAAATAAACATGTTTCTTCTGCTCCTAGGGATACGCAAAGTGAGTGCCAGGTCTTTACTCAGGAGTTATTTAATGCTTTGCTGTCATTAAGGCCACCTCAAGGGGTTTTGGTTCCTGATCCTACTTGGTCTGCTTCTCCACTTAAAAGGCCCAGGGAATTGAATTCTTCTGAGGAAGAGTTGGATTCTGATGAAGAATCCCTTACTTATATTACTCACATGCCTTCTTCTTTAGACTATGGGTCAGAGGAGGAGGACTCTAGTAGTCCTGATACTCCTTCTGAAGAAATTTCCTTTGGGGACACAATCTGTAGGATGATGGAATTTTTTAAATGGGATAGTGCTCAGGTCTCTGATATCCATAAGAGGTACTATGAGTTACTGCAGATGGAATCTCCTAAACCTGCTGCCATTCCTCCTGTTTTGGCTGCTTTACTGGATGTTTTTTTCCATTGCCTCTAAAGCACCTGATTCCCTGCCCCTTGCTCCCAAGAAGCCTGATAGGTTTTATAGGGTGCCTGAGGATTGTTCCTTTTTTGTTGAAATGTGCTGCTACTGACCCCTCTGTGGTGTTTGTAGCTGCTGATAAGCCATATCAGTTGCTTCCTTCATCCAAGTTACTATCTTCTGACAAGGACAGGGTAAGAAGGTTTATACTTCTGCTACCCTAGCTTTTAAGGCAATTAATTATCACACCCATATATCTATGTGTTGGCTCTTCTTTCTCAAGCTTGTCAGCTTTTTTCTGATCTTGCAGACTCTGAGAGTAAATCTTCTGCTAGGGACATCCTCTCAAGTAGTTTGTCATTCTGTCAAATGTAGTTATGATGCAGCGAGTGCCTCTTCTAGGGCTGCTGCTTTTGGTTCAGTAATGAAGAGGTATTCTTGGCTTAGGCTTTAACTTTTATCCAATGATATTAAGGCTAAGTTGATGGAAACTCCTCTGGATAATAAACTTTTGTCTGGGGAAGCAGCTCCTGGTTTGTTTAAGTCTCTTCAGGACAAGGTGAAGGCCTTACAGGATCTTAAATGTGTTTGTTTCTCCTGTGCCTAAATTTCAGAGAAACTACCCTTCTAACACAGTCTTGGCTCATAGGCAATCTCACCCTCCTGCTAAAGGTAAAAAGGGTAGTAAATGGGCTCCTCCTGTTAAAGCCACTCAGAGTGCAGGGATTTAGAAGCCTTCCTTTCCTGACAAACCAGGTGCTGTCTGGCTATCCACCTGTTCCCAGTCACATTCCTCTTTCTCTTCCCCTTTCTCTTCCTATTTGGTTTCAAATCACTCAGGATTCTTGGGTTCTGTCAATCATTCGTCAAGGGTACTTCATGGTGTGGATATCCCATCCTCCTTTTATGGGCATTCCTCAGCCTCCTGGGAACAACTTCCTTTTTCCCCAGAGGTTCTTTGAGATCTCTTGTCTCAGGGTACTATTCAAGAGGTGCCTGTATCCCAAAGGGGGAAAGTGGTTTTATCCAAGAATATTTCTAGTGCCCAGAAGAGAGGGTACTTGGAGACCAATTCTAGATCTCTCTCATCCAAACACTTTTCTGAAGGTGTCTTCCTTTTGGATGTTGTCCCTTCAGACTCTGTTTCCTCTCTTGTCCCTCAAGCCTTTCTGATGTCTCTGGATCTCAGTGATAATTCTCTCCATATGCCGATCCATCCTCTTTTTGGAAGTTTTTGTCTTTCTCTGTTGCTACCTGGTATTTTCAGTTCTGTGCTTTGCCATGTGGCCTTTCTACTGCCCCAAGGGTGTTCACCAAATACCTTATTCCTTTGATTGCTTTTTGCAGGCTTCAAGGGATCCAAATATTTCTGTACTTGGATGACCTGCTGATTCAGGCATCCTTTCCAAAAATCCTTCTGCAAAATCTTCATTTTGCCATTTTTCTTCTTCAGAGCCTGAGGTTCATGATAAACTTCATGAAGTCTTCTCTGACTCCTTCTCAGGATTATGTCTTTCTGGGTTGCAGTATTCAGACGGTGTCAATGCTGGCATCCCTGCCTCCTCCAAAGGCATTAACTCTCATTTCTTACTTTCAAACTCTTCTTCCTCTGGCCTCCATTTCAGCCAGGGAGTTTTGGGGGCTCTGGGTTTCATGGCTCCTGCAGTTCTGATGCTCCCTCTGGTGAAACTCCACATGAGGAAGTTCCAGTGGTCTCTAAAGTCAGTGTGGCTTCAACATATGCATCCTCTCAACTTTACAACTTCTCTGGTGGATTTAGCAGTTGTCTTTGAATCCAGGGCTCCCTTTACATCACCCTCTTTCCTCTCAGGATCTGTTCACAGACACTTCAAATGTGGGATGTGGAGCAACATTTGGCTCCCTGAAGGTTCAGGGAGTGTGGTCACCTCGTCAGCAGATGGAGCACATCAGCATCAAAGAGATGAGTGGTCTTATGCTGGCTTTTCAGGCCTTTCATCCTCTTTTCTGTCTGTGGCCTTTCAAGATATTCACAGACAATACCACAGTTATGTGCTATATCAACAAACAGGGGGAACAAGATCTTACCTTCTTTGCCAGCTGGCATTTCTAGTATGGGATCTCGCAGTCAAGTATCAAGTGACTCTTCAGGCAGTTTACATTCCTTCAGATCGGAACATTGTTGCAGACCATCTGAGCAAGTCCTTCACTCAATCCCATGAATGGATGCTCCACAGGGATGTGTTTCTGGACATTGCTCACCAGTGGGATACTCCTCAAGTAGATCTCTTTGCCTCTCCTCCGAACAATCAACTTCCTCTGTTTTGTGCCAGAGTCCCAAGTCCTCTGGTGGAGAAGGTGGATGCCCTCTCATTTTCCTGGAAGGGGATGTTTCCTTATGCATTCCCTTCCCTTACTCTCATTCCAAAATTCCTGTTCGACATTCAACATGATGCTCCCAAAATCTTGTTGGTGACTCCCTTTTGGCTGTAACAGCACTGGTTCCCTCTACATCTTCATTTAGCCAGGGACAATCATCACAAGTTACCCCACAGGGTGGATTTACTCACACAAGGCAAAGGATCCCTCATCCATCCACACATGTCTATGCTTCAACTGACACTGTGGCTGCTAGGTTTTCATTCCTCAAAGACACCTTTTTTTGAACATGTCCTTCAGGAGGCCAGGAAACGTCTATTAGAAAATCCTACTTAACTAAATAAAAGAGGTTTTCTATTTGGTGTCATTCTCATAATTTGGATCTATTTACTGTGGATGTTCCTTTGGTTCTCTCTTATTTGTGCAAGTTGCTCCATGCTGGTTTGGCTTATTCTTCTATTAAGCACCAATTATCAGTTCTTTCTGTTTGTCTGCCTTTAACTTCTCCTTTAGCTTCTAGATTTGAGGCTAAACAATTTCTTAAAGGTGTCCTTAATATTAGACCTCCCAGGACGCCTGCTCCTCCTCCTCCCTGAGATCTTAATTTTGTTCTGGAGAAATTAACTCAGGCTCATTTTGAGCCTGCTGCTTCAGTTTCCTTGCAACATTGTTCTTGGAAGGCAGTTCTTCTGTTAGCTCTTACTTCTGCTAGACAGGTGTCTGAGTTGCAAGCCCTTATGGCTTGTCCGTCTTTTTTGATATTTCATGAGGACAGGATGTCCTTGCATACTAATCCTTCTTTCATGCCCAAGGTGAGTTGTCACTTAATCAGTCTATTAATTTGCCTACTTTTTTCCCCTGTCCGCAATCTGACAGTGAGAGGGTACTGTATACTTTGGACGTGCATAGACAGCTCAGATTTTACTTGGATAAGACTAAAGCTATCAGAAAATCTTATCAGTTGTTTGTTTCCTTTCATCCTAGGTCTTTAGGATTAGCTGTTTCCAAGCTAACTATCTCTACTTGGATTTCAAAGTCTATTTCTTTTTGTTGCACCTTTCATGGCAAGAGTCTTCCTTTTTCCATAAAGCCTCATTCTACTGGAGCTGTGGCTTCTTCTGGTGCTTTTTCAATGGCTTAGACACTAATACTATCCTGGACTTCTGTGCATACTTTCACTAAACACTACAAGGTGGATGGTTTCTCCAGAGCTAGAGCTGGTTTTGCTTCTTAGAACTCTCTCCTGCTGCTTCCTCCTCCCAAGTTTCTTCTTGAGCTTTGGCACTCTCCCATACATGATGAATACTGCAGCGGTGAATGTAAGGACATAGTACAGTTGTGTAAAATCTTACCATAACAGTAGATGTCCTTGCCTTCACCACTGCATTATTCACTCCCTCCCCCATCCTACTAGTCTTTTTCCTGCCTGGATGTGCAGGTTGTCTTCACTTTTCCTTGGAGTGGTGTTCCTACTGGGGCAATCAGTTCTAAGGATGGTACCCTGAATGTCACCTTTATGCCCTACTCTACGCAAGGAGGGTTTGCGTGACATACAATGTACCTTAAAGCAAAGGTAGGCTTTGGTAGACTGGCCAGATGTTGGGCTTCCACAGCAGGGAATCCCATACATGATGAATAGTACAGCGGTGAAGGCAAGGGCATCTACTGTTATGGTAAGATTTTACACAACTGAACTTTGTCAAGGATACCATCATCTCATGGCAGATTCTTTGGGGCACCAGATTTGAATTCCTAGATTTCCAAATCACCATAAAGAAGACTAATTGCCACTTCATAGATATTTAAAGAACACTCTCTATGTGCCCTTCTGAGAAGATAGATATCTGAACACATTAGCTAGCCATACAAGGCTACAATGCCTTCCACATGTTCAAACCCTAAAATCAGCATGAAAGAACTGGTTAAACAGTACAACTCTCTGGAGATGCTCAATTCCTCTTAAACCCAGCACCTCTGTACTGGGGGACATCAGCTATCCATCAGTAAACTGGCTGACCTACACTGCAAATAGTTGGCATGCCAATTCTTTCTTGACATTATAAATACTAACACTCTCTTTTACAAAGAGTTAACAGCCCCACTAGCATCCCCAATATCCTTGCTCTGCACCTCACAGACATGTCTATTTCTTGCACATCTCCATATGTATCATTATGCCACATCAATTCAGACCATAAAATAGTGTCATTTTTTTAAACTGATACTTCTGTGTGTTTAAGGACATCTCAAAAGCAAAGGTTTAGTTACTTGATGATCTAAGTAAGTTCCAATATAATCCTTCTTTGATGGATCTCATTGCCAAAGCCTCTGCTGTCTATGATCTGTCTTTTACTACTACTTAAATAGTTGTGTCGATAAGGCAGTCCATATCCACACCAAATATAATGAGAAATTTAAAACCAAACTCCTTTGATGGAATGTCTTTGTTAATATATTATATAACAAGTGAAAAAATTGAGGTTTCATTCCAACTACCTCATGAGCTCTCTTAGGCAAAGCAGTAAAGATCTTAAGGGAGCCATTATAAAGCTCAAGGTTGAGAAGGAACCTAAAATTGCCACTAAAGCCAAAATAACTACAAATCGTTCTTTAACTATGTCAGGAAGTTAAGAAGCAGTACTCAACAGTATTTACAGCTAGACCACAGCAATGCTGCACAAAGGAAATGGCTAATATCCTAGCTGACAAATTTATTGCAAATTTTGGTCCAACTACCACCTTGTTTTGCACTGTAATATTGCTTAGATAGCATAGACTACATCCAGACTTGCTAAATATAGCCTGCTTTTTATACAGTTGAACTCAGATCAAGCCATTTTACATTAAGTATGGCTGCCCCGTACCCTTGTGGCAGAAAGTTTGGATATATAGCCCTGTCTGAGCTGGAGATTGCTGGAGGAAGACTCATTGTGTGATTTCCTATTGGCAGATTAGTTCAAAACTGTTTAATTTCACCTGTATAAAAGCCTTGCATTTACGTGTTACCATTCACCACACAAAGAGGATTAGCAGTGCCCTATAAAGTAGCAAACTCCTAGAAACTATTTTTTCCCTAGACGTTTGTCAGTTGAACCCTCCCAAGTTTCCCTGCTGCACTGCAGACAACTCAGCTGCGCACTGAGCAGCATCACCTCACTCCTTCACCCCTAATCCTCAGCAGAATAAGCCCCCTTGCTTAGTTAGTCGAATTGGTTATAGAGCAAAAGCTAATCCAACTTCCCACTCCCCAACTAGTACGTATGGTTTAACCTGCTACAATGGACAGCCAGTTTCCCAACATTTTACCAGCTAGCCTGATTGACATGGGCATCCTAGGGCAATGTAGTAATTGCCTCATGTATACTGCCAACCGCTTGCTCCTAAAGCAAACAAATACAGTATGTGAGAGAGGTAACTATACCATGAAGCTGGAATCAATCCTCTCATGTAATAATAAACAAGACAGCATACAGGTTGTCAGCACACACACTCTTCTTCTCTCACACTAGACAAGGTCAAGTCACATAGACCCACCTACGTGAAGGTACTCACTAATGACTTGCCAAAGGACCAAAGCCCTCCCAAGCACAAACAGGTCACACATACTGGAACAGGAACAGACCCCACTTCACATAGCAACACACATACAAATGTCTCAAAAAAATAACTCTCTAAGACAAAATACCTCAAAACCTAAATTCCTTGTCATAGGAGATTCCATAGTGAGATACATAGATGTCCCCATCACCAAGTTGGACAAGGGGAAAGTCACACTTAGCTGCCTCTCAGTTGCCAGGATCCATCAAATCATGCACACAATCAAGTCACTCAACAATAATTACTGTTATGACTCTGTCAGAGTACATGTTGGAGTGAATGACTTGAGTGAGACATGCCTCTTTAAACTACTGAACTCTCAGATTATGTGTCCCAAGCAGATATGTCCCTAGCACTAAGTAGCATTTTACCTTCACCCAGGATGATACCACAATACAGATAAAAATGAGTGACTTCAACAACTGGCTTAGCTTCTGGTGTCAATCCAAAGGAATTCTGTCACCCTGGAAAAACATGGTTGACAGACCACGCTGATTTGCCAGAGATAGTCTTCACCTGTCTCCTTTAGGCTTTCAGATATTGGCAAAGGTGCTTGCCTTCCCCACAGTGCTTTCTTAAGGCAATGTCAAAGCAAAAAATTCCTGACTTAAAGAAATTCCTGTTAGACAAACTCAAGGTTATGCTGCTTAATGCTAGGAATCTCAACAGAAAATTGCAATCCCTGTAAGCACTTCTCACCTTGGAAGATGCTGACATTTGTGAAGTCACTGAGACTTGGTTGAAGGTCAGAGAGAGCACCCCAGCCATACAAGGCTACAATGCCTTCCACATGTTCAGACCCCAAAATGAGCATGAAAGTACCAAACGTGGAGGTGTATCCATCTTCATTAAATGCAAATACGCCTTGAGACTGGTTAAACAGTATGACTCTCTAGAGATGCTCAAGGTACAATTAAATATAGGTAAAAAACCCTATCACATCATTGCTAGCTACAGGTCCCCCACCCTGAAACAAGGGAAACACACTGACTACCTGAACTTGCTAGAATCACTCCCTATACAGCCAAACACTTTGATCATGGGAGATTTCAACTATCCTTCCATAGACTGGACAACATACTTGAGCAGAAATGTAATTGTCCTTAGGTTCCTGGACTTTGTTAACTCAAATGCTCTGGAACAGCTAGTCTGCACCCCTACAAGGGCTTGAATATCCTGGACTTGGTACTCACCAACATGGGGGTCACTGCACTACCCCCATGTGTTGCCTTCCCTGGTGATGTCAGACCATAAATCTGTCTCATTTGAAATAAGATTAGATTGGACACCCCCACAGGAGCAAACAAACTGAAAAATGTCTTCAAAGCAAACTTTAACCTACTAAGAGAGGGTATAAAAAGTTTCAAACCTCCTGCTAACACAGCCAACAATAACTCCTATACAGAGAAGTACACAAATACCCTGTATAGACATTTATACAACTGTATAGACTTGTCTGTACTTGTCAGGAATAAAAACCAAGTCCTCCCAAAGAAACAGGCCACCTTGGTGGACCACAAGTATAAATAAGTTATATGACAAAAGGAAGAAACTGTTATCCAAGAACAAGAGGGAACTTACTCACCAGAGGAAGAAAACCCTCCACAGCTTAAACAAGCTAATCAGATATCTTACAAAGTCCTCTAAAGCCAATTATAAGGGTTAATTAGCATCTCAAGATAAAGACAATCATAATGCTTTTTTTAGGTATGTCTGAAATCTTAAAGGGAATGCCCAGCTATGTGCCAAACTGACTGCGGATGGCACTGCTCACATTGACTCCAAAGAAATTGCCAACCTGCTGGCAGACAGATTTGGCACACATTTCACCTCCCTGTCCCTACCAGACACACCCCAAGGCATGCCTTTCACACTACCTAGCATTTCCAAAGGCAGGTAATATCTGCCTACTACAAGACCAAAAACACAGCCTTCATGGGACCAGATAAATTCCAGGCTGCTTACTAAACAACCTAAAACAAAACCTAGCAGAAATACTTTGTACTATCTTCAAACTATAACCTGAGCACTGGCTTTGTGCCAGCAGAGAGGAGAACAGCAACCGTAATGCCCTTGCAGAAAGGGGGGGGGGGTTCCATTAACCAACACTGGGAACTATAGACCCATAAGCCTAACCAGACTTATCTGCAAAGCAATGGAAATAATCATCATAGACTTTATCAACCAGGACATAGGCAACCACTACATTTTTGATTCAACCCAGTTTGGCTTTGATATGGGCAGGTCTTGCTTATTACACCTGGTGGACTTCTTCAAGAATGTCACCAAAGCCCTGGATGAGGGAAAATCTTGACTTAGCCAAGGCCTTTGACAAAATCCCGCACTCAGGTATCATTGAGTAACTCTCCCAGCTGGAGATTAACCCATAATAGGTAGCAAGTTGGCTCACTGACAGAACGATACTGTCAATGTTGGAGTTTCCACCTCCACCACTAGGCCTATTACCACTGGTGCACCACACAGATCTGTGCTGACCCGCTACTATTGGAATCTATTTCTCGGATGTCCAGGCAACAGTAGATGGCCTGTGGCTTACCAAGTTCGCAGATGACTGCAAACTAGATGCACTCATTGAGTCCCCCAATTATGTTAACGTACTACAGAAGGGGTTAACACAGACTAATGATTGGTGCCAGAGTCATAGTCTAAAATGAACTAAAAAAAGTGCATTATCCACTTTGGCAAAAAAGTGGCCCATGCAAATTATAAATAAAAGCCCCCCAAGCTCAAACACAGTAGTGAGAGACTTGGAAACGCAGGTTGACAGCAATTTAAATTTCTATCACCATGTCTTTATAGTGGTAAGGAAATCCTTCTACTTTGTGCATCTCAAAAATAAGGGCATCACATCCAAGACTAATGATATTATAACTCATCAGACCACTAACTGAGTGCAAAGTTCCCTTTTGGATGTACCTCCACAGATACCTGCAACAACTGGAGAGATCACAGAGGTCTCTAACCAAGAAAATTGAGGGCCTCCAAAACATGACCTACATAGAAAGACTGAACACCCTGTCTCTGTAGTCTGTATCCTACAGACTGTTGAGAGGCGACCTGTGCGTGGCCTACAGAGCAATCTTTCGCCCTGCTGTAATGGAAATGCTGCATGTCCACAAACCAAATGGGACAAGAGTCACTCGCTCCAGGGATCTCAACCTAACCTGTAACATAAACAGAACATGTTGGAGAGACAGTTATGTCTCCCAGAGATTGCTGTTCCACTGGAATAAACTCCCACTTCATGTGAAGCAGAGCTCCTCAATGACTCTATTTAAGCACAACCTTGACAACTGAATAGTAGACTGCAAATTCATCCCAGGGGTGGCACCTATGTTCCTCATGGAGAGGGGGAGTTGGTACTAATCACTGATTCATTCTGAAAACAATGACCATCTAACCATGGTCAACTAAGGAACAAGGGTATTCATAGCTAGGCTTGTTAAGGCCCTAGAGGCATTAGTCTAGTAACCTCCTATGAACCAAAGCTATGTGCAATGAGATAGCAATGCTACTCACTGTGACAATGATCATGATGAGCATGTGCAATGAGATAGCAATGCTATTCACTGTGACAATGATCATGATGAGCATGTGCAATGAGATAGCAATGCTATTCACTGTGACAATGATCATGATGAGCATGTGCAATGAGATAGCAATGCTACTCACTGTGACAATGATCATGATGAGCATGTGCAAGGAGATAGCAATGCTACTCACTGTGACAATGATCATGATGAGCATGTGCAATGCTAATACTTAGTATAGAAAGTGAAAGGAATTATGGCAAACTTGTTCCACTTAAATGTGCTGTAACTTCCTCTCCCACACACACAAGAATAACTTATATAGTAGTAGTTTTATACTGATTTTAGCATATACATTATCTGACACTACTCCAGGCATACCAGATCAGGCATTAGTGTTCAACAGTGATCAGATAACAGCAGCACTTAATCACTTATAAGCAAAGGTGTCTTGTGCACTCCTCACAGACATCCACGTTACTGTATACAACTAAGATGCAAGATTGTCCCAATTAATAAATAACAGTCACATTAATAGGGTATTTTATCTTATTTCACACATATACTTATTAGTCTTGAAAAGCCAGATCAGTGACAGTTTAAACTGAGCCAAGTGACAAGATGGTCAGTTACTTTCATTCATAGACAGCCCTCACACCCACCCAACAGTTATGGTCAATTCTGTGTGCACTTCAGACTTCTGATTGCGATAAAAATGATAGGCATGTAATAATTTATAAATCTGTTCCACAAAAACATTAGATGACACATTAAAGTATTAAATGTTGCTTCATATAAATCACACCAAGCTTGCAAAGCCAGAACAAAATAATAAGTAAACACTAGTTAGTAATTTTTCTCCATAAACAAGCTCAGAAATTATACATAATTTGTCTGTGCACATCTTAGATTTACAGCTCTAATAAAATAGAGTGCTTTCACACCTTCTTAGAGAAAGAGGTGGGCACAAAGCCAGCAATATTGGTGAAACAAAGGCTGAATATCAGGGGCAGATTTTAAATATTACTATCCAAACAGGCTCTGTGGAGTCCCTTGAAGTCTCACAAACCCAGAACATCAATATACTGGGCCCCCCCAAAAAAACTAATGAGGAGAAATGTGTGCATGAAAGATTTAAGATTTGTTAGAGTTCAGACACCTAATGAAAACCATACTGTGAATATCCCACCTAATAACACATGGTAGAAACACTTTATTTAAAAACTTTCCAAAGTATAACTCCACTACTGAAAGTAGGGAAACACATAGGTTTATAGGTTCATAGGTAGGTACTAGGCTATCGGCCCAAGGGCCTATGTAAGCCTAGCCAACAAGGTTCCCTGGCTTACGCCACCCAAGAAAGTTATTTTCCTGTGCCACTGTCGAGCAGAGACACAGAAGTGATCCCTGGGGTGTATTTCCTATTTCCCATCCACTCATCAAGATTTTTCTTGAAGAGTGCTAATGAAGAACTTTGCTTGACATAGATGGGTAGTCTGTTCCAGAGTATGGGAAGTCTCTGGGACAGGAATCTATTCCTCCAGCATGTTCTGTTTATTGTGGTGACAAGGTTTAGGTCCCTAGAGCATGTAGCTCGGAGGGATTGGGATTTCTTTAGGTGTAGCACGTCCAACAGCTCTGGGTTTGACATAGGTTTATATGTTAGGCAGAGATCACCTTAGAGTAGATGATATGCTACAGAGTAAAGCTGGAGTTTTTTGAGGCGGTCAGTGTAGGGCATTTGTTTGAGGCCAGTAATCCTCTTTGTGAGGTACTTCTGTGGCCTTTCCAGCTGCTGCAGATGTCTTGTGAGGTATATTCCAAAAGGGGCATTGTACTCTATAATGGGTCTAATGAGTGTCGAGTAGAAGGGAACAATGACCTCTTTTTTCCTGGATGAGAACCCTTTTATGATGAGGTGTGCCACCTAGAAGGACTTCCTGACTACTGTGGTGATGTGACTATCAAAGGAGAGACTACTGTCCACCTGGGTCCCAAAGTGTCTTATCATGCATTCAGTGTTAAGTAGATTGCTGCCTATGTGGTAATTCATGGGTAAAGAGTTTTTACCAAAGGGGATGACACTGCACTTTTTGGCATTCAGCTTGAGGCCATGGCTCTGACACCAGGCATCTGTCTCAGTGAGGCCCTTGTGTAGGATGTCCACATCATTTGGGGACTTGACTATGGCTCCTAGTTTGCAGTCATCTGCGAACTTTGTTAGCCAGAGGCCTTCTGTGTTAGCCTGTACTTCAGAGAAGTAGATACCAAACAGGATAGGTCCCAGGATGGAACCCTGTGGTACTCCACTTGTCACTGCTTTGAGGTCAGATTTGGAGTCTGCAACTTTTACAGTGTGGGTTCTGTCAGTGAGCCAGTTGGCAACCCATCTTGTGACGTAGGGATTTATACCTAGTTTAGTGAGTTTAGCTATAATTCCAGAATGGGGGATGGTCTCAAAAGCCCTAGCGAGGTCAAGATAGGCTGTGTGAACCACCTTACTGTCATCTACAGCTTTGGTGACTGCCTCGAAGAAGTCGATCAGGTTCAGGAGGCATGATCTGCCTTTCAAAAACCTGAACTGGGTGAGATCCAGAGTTTGGAGGTTACCAATGTCTTTGTTTATGAGTTCCATGATGATACGTTCCATGGCCTTGCAGACCAGGCTCGTCAGGCTAATAGGTCGATAGTTCCCGGGATGAGTGGTGGCTCCCCCTTTGTGGAGTGGGATAACTGTTGCTGTGCGCCATTCAGTGGGCACAAAGCCTGATGTGAGGCTATTATTGAACATAGTGCTTAAGTGGGGAGCCAGTTCTTTCTGAAGTTCATGTAAAATGCAGCCTGAGATGTTGTCCGGTCCCATGGATGCTGTGTTATTGGCTTTAGGGAGTGCAGCTTTTACCTGTGTAGTTGTGATTATAAGGGACTTTGCATTCTTCCTGTATAGATATGGACCCTTAAGTGGGTGGAAGGGGGGTAAAGTTAGCACTGAACCTATCTGCCAGGATGTTGGCAATATCAGTTGGTTCTGTAATTTTCGTGCCTTTGTGCTGTAACTCAGCATAGATCTGGGTGTTGCCATCGAGATGCTTGACATAGCTATAGAATGCTTTGTGGTTGTCCTTGGAATTAGTGACGATTTTGTTTTTCATAGCTAGCTTTGAAGGATCTTATAAGGGATCTCAGCTTCTTACTGAGGCTGACCAGGGAGCTCCTCCACTCATGGGATTTTACTCTCTTTTGCAACAGTTTCTTCCTTTTGTTGTACATTTTGTTTATGGCAGGGAACCACCAGATTGGCTTCCTTTTTTTGGAGGATAGCGTCTTGGTTCTGTTTGGGATAGCACGATCCATGCACTCGTGTAAGTGCTTATAGAGTGCATTTGTGTAGGATTCAGCAGTTGTAACTGTATTGTCCATCTGCATGGGTATCGTGAAGTTCACCACTTCTATGTTAAGAAGCATGAAGTTGGCTTTGGAGAAATTTTTTACTGTGGTTTCCTTAATGGGGGGAGGGATGTGGATATCTAGGGTGATTAGCTTATGGTCGGATCAGACCAACGAGGAGTTGACTTCAGGTGTGGAACACTGGTCACTCATGTTGGTAATGACTAGGTCTAGGATATCGTTGCCCCTGGTGGGGGTGTGGATAAGTTGATCTAGGGCATTGGAGTTTATGAATTCCAGAAAGTGTTGAGCCAAGGAGTTGGTACACAAGTAGTTTTCCCAGTTAATCGTGAGGTAGTTGAAGTCGTCCATTATTAGGGTGTTTGGTTGAACCCTAATATTTTCCAGTACATCAAGAAAAGAGGAGTGGGAACTCCTTAGTTCAAGTCGAATCTTCTTCATTAAAAATATTGTTTGGAATTATTAAAGGAATTATTAAAATATTTTAACTCACTCTGCCCTGGTTTCCAGTGATTTCTCTTTTTGTATTAGGTTAGATGTTCACAGTATGGTTTTTATTAGGTGCCTGAACTCTAGGGAATCTTAGATCTTCCACACAGAGAAATTTCGTAGTTATTTAAATATTACTATTTCAGACTTGGATTTCATAGAATAAAAGCTTTGGATAGCATTTGTTTTCTGAATGATAGGAAATTAGAAACTCAAATGTCTGCCATTATTTAATAGCTGCAACTCTCAACAAGTGACAAGAAAACTACAAATTCTATGGTCAACAAAGTAAAAATGAGACAAGTTTAGGGACATTTGTAGATCTCAAATGATTTGTTTCAGAATATATTTGTTTAAGAATCAGAGACCAGACAAAGATAAACAATAATTGGTGGGAGGCCCAAATGAGGGTCAAATTTCAAATATTACTCTAATTCATCTAAATATGTAACAGAACAAGACATACCTCTCATCCTCTAAGCTCAGGAAATGTAGAGAAATCCAAAAATAGTGAGGGCAGAAGCCCAAAATTAGGGGCAAAATATCTGGCAGTTAATGGAGAGGATTAAGGTACTGAAATATTAATGAGCTCCTTCCTGTAAGCCAAGGGGGCATAACTTTATTGCTTCCACCTACACTTGTCTACTGGGTGAATATATTGCTCCTGGGTCACCCCTGAAAAAGGATACATGTCTAGTGGGTGCTTACTTAGTTAACAAATGAATAAAATGCATTTTGAGAACTAAATAAAATAAAACAAAACTGGAAAAGTCCTTCAGGCTGTAATGTACTCAAAAAAACTAAAACAAATATTCACCTCAAGGTGCACAAAAGGATGTAGGACAACTTCTTTAGCTTAATAAACTTTTTAATATGCTTTCATAAAAAAAAAAAAACTTCAGAAAACAATTTACTTTCAAAATACATGTCTATAAATACAAATTCCAATGTGCAAACATCCAATCATCATGCTCAATCAATTAAATAATAAAAACTAAATAGCAGCAAAAATGCTAACCATTTAAATACCTTTCAACTTGCAATCTCTTAAAAACATGAACTGCCCTCTTGGAAATAATTTCCTGCACAGGCTTTTCCAATAAATCTTTTATGTAATCCTTAGCTATAAAAACATTGAAAGTAAATTGTATTTCATCTAAAACATAATAGTCATCATTGACCATATGAGATTAACATTTATTTAATAACTCATTGCCCTTTATCATATTGCCTATTATTAGCTTGAAAGTCAATTAGTTAAAGAAGCCAGACCCAAAAAAGGTCAGGATGCCATAAGGATATATGGGTCTTAACTGAAAGTATACAAAAAAGGTGATATAGGCTTGAATAACATAAACTCCTGAGGGGAGATTTGTACCTCACTTACCCTGCCATTTATTAATTTATGCATTTATTTGTCTTTGTTTACTGGGAAAGTTGAGTTGGGTAATATATATTTTCAATGGAGGCCCAGGGAGAAAAGCTCCATTTGCTTACATTACATTATACTAAGTTCAAATTAAACACATAGTAGTTGCATTTCTATTTACATTTATACACAGATAATAGTTACAATTTTACATTCTAAGATTTTAGAGGTGGAAGTTGCTAAATAGAAAGTCCCCATGCAACTTAGTGGATTGCACAGCCAGCAGTTATGTATAAAAATTGTTTTGCATTTTATTGAGAGGATGAGAGCAACTTACTTATGAGCACGGTAGGTATTGGACTATAATTGAAGAGCTATTGGTGGTTTTGATTGGAGTGGGGTAGACAGAGTGGGTAGATGTATTAGTGTCTAAGAGAGATAATATTGATTGTATAAGGTAGGAATTAAACTGTGTGGATATAGAGTCTGTTATATTGTCTGTTTTTGGAGAGGAAATTGTTGTCTTGCCAGGATGGAGTAATTTATTTAGTGATGACCAAAAAGGTTTTGGATTGTTTTTATGTTTATCTCATAGTTTGGTATAGTATATTTGCTTAATCTGTTTGACATGGAGTTTTGGAATGTTTCTAAGATGTCTAAATTGCTGAAAGGCATTTTAAGATCTTTTTTATACCAATTTTTTCAGGCCCTATCTATCCCCTTTTATCATTTTTTTTGTTCTTTGTCAGGCATCGTACGGGATTGGACTTTAAAGGATCCTGTGTACCTTGGCAGCCTTCCTCGCAGTAAGTTGAATAGTACATCTAACACTGGAAACAAAGATCTAAACCAGTGGTTCCAAAACTTTGCAAGATGGAGGACCCCTTTTATAAAGGAAAACATTTTGACGGACCCCCTATTAGCGGCGGTACACATATCTTACATTTGGATCAACCCCCAAATCCCCCAATCAGCCCCACTACCACTACCATGCAGCCATTTCAGTGTCCCATTACTTGGCTAATTCTCCTCAGTTGCCATAAACACTTCAAAATTCTCAGTGTGCATACTGTTTTCTGCTTTACTTCTACAATGATTACAGATGTTTGGAGTTAATTTAAAACTTGTATTTCAAATTTTGTAGCATAAACACTGATGGACATTTGCTAAAGCTAAACAGACATTTGCTAAATCTAAACAAATCAATATCGCCTCAATGAAAACGGATTTAACATTACAACTTATCTGCCTTTGAAACTCACATTCACTGAAACAGCATTGAATCCCACATTCAAAGAAAATGCATCTGGCCAGTGGCAGATTAAGTTTACCTTTGGGCTGTTTTCAAAGCATAGGCCCCTTGCGAACATTTTTAGGAGCATGCAAAAGTTCTTTGATTCACCTTCCTGATTGCATAATTAAATTCTAATCCACAATAATTAAATTATATCCCTTGTATAATACAGCACCACTTGGTAGTACGTGTTTTAAATGTATAGTTCTGCACATTTTTCCAGTTAAGCAGTGAAAAAACATATGAACCAATAATGACAAAACCGCCCAATTGAGAACATTTCAACTATAAAGGGCCACTCAAACTTCTATCATTACAATCCACCAATATCAGTCAATATGCACAATCTCTGCATAAGTAAGTCATCTGAATAATTCCACCTTAAAGAGATCTGTAACTAATGAAAAGGTTGCTGCTAGCAAACAACTTTATTTCAGTGTTTCATCTACAAATTCAGTGCCTGCTGCCCTTGAAGAATAAATTGCCTTCTTAAAAAAATGATAAGCTGGTAATACTGCATGGATGGCAAACTGAAAACAGGTTCATAGTTACTAGGCATCTCATCCATGAGGACGTATTCAGGACTTCAGTACTCACCCCTTAAAAAATGCAAAACAGTGTCAACAATCCATCAATATGCTGTGATAGTAGAACCCACAGCCTTCTGCATTAAAATGCAAGCATGCTACCTGTTGTGTTACTAACACAGCTTTAAAAGGGTGCACCACAATAGTGGTACTATTTGCTAACTAGCTAAACAAGTCTGTTGCACATTGTAAACAGACTTAGCATGAGCAGCAGTAAACTTCACTTCCCTTGAAGCTCACAATTCCTTGAAAATGCACTTAAAACTAAATTTCTTGAAAAATACAACTGCCATAATGAGGGGAAAGAGACCCAAAACTTAGGACACATTTTAATATTTGGTCTTGTAAACTTAGAAAGTTAATAGAACAACAAGTTTTGCATTAGTACAAAATTTCTGAAGAGTATGAAGTCTGATGCTCAAATGTCTGCCATTATTTTCTGATTTCAGTCATCGATGATTTGCCAAGGATTTTCCAGAAAAGCACAATTTTATTAGAAACAGACTGAAAATATGAGGCAAAAATATGGACAGTCTGCAAAAACCTGGACAGCTGGAGGGTATGCTGCCTACCTCACACATACACACCTCTTTCCCTCTTACACACACACACCTGCCTGCCTCCCTCTTGCACACATAGACATACATACACATACACACACACACACACACACACACACACACACACACACACACACACACACACACACATCTGCCTATCTGCCTCCCTCTTACACACACACACACACACACACACACACACACACACACACACACACACACACGGAGACACACACACAATACCACTCAACCTCTTCAGCACAAGAAATATGGACAAACCCTGTCATAATGTGGGGAACAAAGGGCCAAAGCTAAGGATACATTTTAAATATTGCTCTTATAAACTTAGAAAGTTGATAGAACAAGTTTTGAATTAATAGGAATTTTTTGAAAAGTATGAAATCTAAAGCTCAAAAGTCTGCCATTATTTTCTTCAGTCCTCACTGATTTGCCAGAGAAACCCCATTTTATGTGAAACAGACCAAATAAGGCAAAAATGTGTATCTGGTCAACTGACAGCTGCACTCAGGCACCGCTTCTTATTAAAGCCTTGATAAAAAAAAAATACCTTCAAGTTCTGTCAACAAGATTGTCCGGATCGATCATCAGCTCTGCATTAATTTCTATTTGCTGGCAAAAGGGAGAGAGCAGATCCATACCCATACAGCGACTGACATAAATATGGGACCTGTCTTACTTGGAGGGAACAGAGCAGTTGTTTAAATTTCCCTCCAAGTTCTAACTGCTGGCAGAAAACACAGGGCAAGTGAGCAGCTGCTCACCGTCAGCCACAAACACGAAGTTGTTCCTTCTTCTCTTCTAAAAACTAATGGCAAGTAGCTGCTTAGCCACTGCTCAGCTGCAAACAGGGTAGTTTTTTTCTTGTTTTATTTTTTTTTTAAATAAATTGTGGATAAGCGACACAACTTTTCTTTCTCCATTTATAGGATCAGGTCATGGATGATTCCCGAAAGCCAGGTGGATGCAGGTCAGCTCGCGGACCCATTGAGTTTATCGTATGGACCCCCAGGGGTCCGCAGACCCCAGTTTCAGAAACACTGATCTAAACCTACATCAGGAAACAAAACATGGCAGAGGGATAGATTCATCACCTATCATCTCTGTCTGTCCTGGAAGAAACTTCTTCTGCAAGGTAAGCAATGTGAGCCTTCCTTCAAAATAACTTAGATGACTAGACAAGCATTCTTAAATTTACACCAAGATATACAGGCCTCACCCTCCGTAAAAAAGGTGGTATGACCTGAGAGTGGTTATTTAACAAGGTTCACATGGTCACTGAGCTGAACGTCTTGTATAGCATATGATCCTGCTTCATCAGTATAACAAACAGTCTCATCAGTATTCAAAAAAGGCTGATTTCCATGGCACAGTTTGTGAGACATAAGTATAGGCCACCAGATTACTACAACCTCTTTTACATTTACTGTGTACTGTAGCCATTAAAGCGCCATGCATGTTAGGTAATAAATGTAGATTATTCACTAAAACTAGACACAACCCCACCCCCCCAAAAAAACAGAACAAAAATCAGATGCAATGTAGTCAAATGAACACCAGGATGTTTTAAACTAAGAATGTCGTGTGATGGTATAGTGTAAAGTATCTTGTGATTAACTAAATTAAAATAAGATCCCTAAAAGAAATAGAAATGTATCTGAAGAACAACTCTAGGAGTGCCATGGGGAAGGAGGTATACACTCCCCAAATAATTAAGTTTACTCAAAGTTATAATGTATAAAATAGAAGCTTTCTTGGACAAAGGAGGCAAAAAAAAGAATTTCCGGAAAGTGTCCCCAAATGTACTCTCTAAAATAGTCTTAATGATACTTTTATGATGGGTGAGTTAGATTATCAGTTAATAATCTGGTGCCATCTATACTGCAGAAGCTGGGTATGTCCAAACATACCTGGCCTTCATAAAGTATATCTCACCAGTATAAATTATAAATCAGTCTACTGGAGAAAAATGTTCTAGACTTTGCCCTTACTAGTATTACTCTCACATACCTCACTTCTAGTATCTCCATCTCTGGTTAAATCTGACCACAAAGTAATATCCTTCACCTTTAAAACAGTGAGCACATTTGAATTTTATGACTTTAAACAAACAAGCACTCTATTATGAGCTTTTGACATTCATTTATAATGTCACCAGCTCCCATCCAACTCCAGCCACTACTTATGCAATGAAGATCTAATCTTATCTGGAAAAATGTGTAGCTCTGGCAATCTAAAGCAGAAACAACTATAATGATAAATTCAAAAATAAACCACCATGGTGGTTCTCCAGTATAAATAAGCTGCATATTAAAAGGCAAAAATAGAAAAACTTCTGAAGTTCTATAACAAATCTAAATCTACCCACATTAAAGAACCTATCAAAAGGATTAGCAAATAACTAAACGCTACCATCAAGAAGGTCAGACTTGCACACAAACACAAAGTAGCATCTAGAGCTAAGGATAATTATACATCTTTAATTATACAGGCAAATGAAGTAGAAACAGCCCGCAGTATTTCAAATTAGTCCAAAATGGCAGCACCCACTTTGACCTAAAAGATGTAGCTAATACATTTGCACATAAGTTTAGTGCAAACCACAAACAGTCATTGGAGTTCTGTAAATTTTACAATCCTTTACATCCCATGGGATCATAAGGGAACACATCCTAACTGTGCTGTCAGATACTGAAAATACCACTTCTGTGGGTGTAAACAACTTACCTAGATGTCTAATAAATAGAGTCAAACATGATCCTGTGGTTAGGCTTAAGTATGGAGAACTGCTAGTGTGATGTCCAGTTATACAAAAAGGTGCTATCATGGTCCCCAAGTACTATAAACTTGTCAGCTAGACTACACTAATCTGTAAGACCAAGGAGTGCATCAAATTTAACTTTATAAATTGCAATATCAAGAATTTCACGCACTTTGACCCTCAGCAGTTTCATTTTGTTAAACGAAGTAATATCTATTTAATTTAGTAGATTTCTTTGAAAAGGTCACAAAGCAATAGATGATACTCACCTGTGTCCACACAGCCTCTCTGTATTTAGTCAAGGGATATAACAGCATCCTCACATGAGTTTTGTAAATAAACCAAGAGCCCTAAATGTGGATCCTTACATGGTAAGGTATTTAGTAACTGTCTTAAAGATAGAACCCACACAGTTAAGGTTGCAGATGCCTCCTCAATAAGCACGAAAGTAATTAGTAGTTCAGAGCAGGACTCGGTGCTAGAACACCTCCTTTTTAGCATATATTTCTGTGAACTCCAAACCATAACCTTAGAACTATGGCTTTGAAGTGTGTTTATGCCTGCAATCTGGGTGTTATTGACCACTCACTCCTTGTTACAGTATTGTTACAGCCATAATACTTGCCAAAGGTACACCAAAAAAGGGCTAAAATTAAGTGCAAAAAGTGAAAACACCTCTCATGAACTTATAATATAGCTATCGCCCCACTCCAAGCAGATACAGTAGTCAAGGATCTTGGCTTCTTGAGTAACATCTTCCTATCCTTTGACCACCATATAGCATTAGTGTTCAGAAAATCATTCTATTTAGCACAAGTGACATCTAAAGGTATCATCTAGGTCAGAAAAAAATACCATCCCTCTGTAATCTTTCTAATCAGACAAGTTATAGAGTACAATGTCTCCTTTAATATGTACCAGATGGTGCAGTGGTGCAGCAGTACTATTGTTGCTTCACAGCAAGAGGTGCGCTGGTTCGATTCTTGGCAGGGGTGCTTTCTGTGTGGAGTCTGCATGTCCTCCCTGTGTTCGTGTGGGTTTCCTCTGGGTGCTCTAGTTTCCTCCCTCATTACAAAGACATGCATCTGGAGCCTTTCTCCCCAGGCCTCCGCTGAAAATTGGCTTTGTTCCAAGTTAGACTTTCCCAGTTAATAAATGTTAGATAAATAAATAAATGGTCTAGAAACCATTAACTACCAAGGAAAGCTTGAAACCCAATGCCTATAGTGAATCTTGCACATAAGAGTTCTATGTCTTAGATTGCATGACATTATTAAAACATGCTCCTCCTTGAGCTTCTTCTGCACCTTCACAGACAGTAGAATTAATTATATGAGCCTCTGCCAATAAATAAATAACAGACACTAGAGGGGGAGAGCTCTTGGAATAAATTGCTCTTCTTGTTAAACAGAGTGACAACCTGACATCCTTGAAGACAATCCTTGATGACTGCAGGAGCGTCAACAAATTCATCCTGGGTCTGACCTGATTTGCCCTTCTTGTTGTAGGAGAAGAATCATAAAGGAAATTGTTGGTAAAGTGCAGAAGGTCTTATGACTTGTTTGCCTTCTAAATCTTATGATCTTAAAAAGATAAAACGTCCTCTACAGGCCACACAATTTGAAGAATAAAATCATGAAGAGGACCATTGGCAAGATGCAAAGGGACGTATGACTGACTTGCCTTCTAAATGTTATGAGTGACATACAGGTGCAGAAGAATAAACACACAAAATACAAATGCAATCCCAAAGACAGAATGTTTCACAATTTGTTAAAAGGCAATCCTACATAACTCAGCTCAGATTTTAAACACTACACTCCAAACTGGCTAGCTAAGGCTGACCATAAAACCATCATAATATTGTCTAGTAATTCAGTTTATGCTGTTATATACAAACTACATCATAAACATTTTTAGTCCTTTCTGTAAAATCACAATTAAGAACTAACACGTTTAGCATTGCCAGAAACCTTTAATATTTCAATCCCATCACCCCCAATTTGATAGTGAAATTAAATTAAGGTGTCCATTAGCTGACTGACATGTTAAAAGCCATCGTTCCAAATGTCTTTATGCAACATTAACATGGCTGCAACCCATTTTCATTAATTTTACAACATAATTTGTGATTTTCTGCTATTTGTTCTATAGCTTCCATCATTACTACTTGCTGCACCAGCCAACATATTCCTTTCTCCTCACCAAAAGTTATCCACAGCTTCCTTTAGTTATTCACAATTGATTTCATACCTCTATCAGTCCCAGACAAAGTTTTTAAAAAAACTGTTTTTCTGAACATTGTCCCCTCTACACATATACATCCCTGCTTTTATCCTTTAAAACCCATTTCTTATAAACTGCTTTATTAAATAAATGTTGAAGCATATTCTTACATCTGTAAATATGTATTTTTTAGTATATCCTTGTATGTGTAAATATGTTTTGTTGATTTCTCATGTGATCCTATTCATCCAGACTGTGCCTGCCAATGGTTGGTTGAGATCAGTGCACTAACCCAGTAAACAAATATGAATAAATAAATGTTATGTTTTTCTTTTATTGAATAATGTTAATAATAATCAGCTGAATCAATCACATGCTCTTAAAATAATCTATTTTTTTCTGCATGTTATTACATCTCCTCATCTTGTTTCCAATTTCTCTCACTACCTCAGCAGTCCATTCTCTTAAAGTTTCAACTGTCTTAGAATTTCCCTTTTTATTTTTTTTTTCTATTCACACAACTTAATGACTCCATAATGAAACATTCTGTCCAGTGCATTACAACTCACATATCTAAACAAATCAAATTTGAGATCTAAAAATATATAGATGTATACATAGTGCAATTGTTTTGTTAGGGGCTATGCACTTCTAAGTTATCTGACATGAAAAGCACTCCGCCCACCCCCCCCCCCAGCTATGTGTGAACTACCTCTGAAGTTGAATACGCTTTGAGAAAATGGATCATTTTTAAAATACATGGAACTCACATTTTTCCCAAGTAAGGTAAACATATACCTCTCACCTTCATTGCTCAAGAATTATGGATGAAGCCAAAAATAATAGGTGGTCAAAGGTACAGTATCAAGAACAATTTTAATGTTACTCCAATCCACTTACAGTACCTGTTGTTCTATGTAATTATTATCAACATGCATTTTCTGAACAGCAGGAAGTATGGAACATTAATGTCTGGCATTATCAACTGTAAGATTCAATGATGTATTAAAAAATCTAAATAATTATTAAAGAAAGGGCAAAACTATGAGACAATAATCAGGGATGTTCTGCAAAATTAGGTATATTTGAGAGATGCTCTCCACTTTAAAATGCAACAGATGCAGCAAAGCAAGCTCTGACATATATCACTTGCATTTTTCCAAATATATTTTATTGATTTTATTGATTTTGTAACCAAAAAAAATTAGATAGAAGCACAGAATTTACAGGTAGATGCTGCAAGGGTGTTTTTGAATAATGATTTCTCTATCTCTATACCAGATTCAAGAGAAGCAGATTCATACCATAATTAAAAAAAATGCAGATCTTAACTGCTAAAATTTAAATTACTCTACCCTGCAAGCTTGAAAGCATTTTTCCCCTTTGGAACAGAAGACTTTCCTGGATTTGGAACAGGCCATAAAATACATGGATAGTCAATGTAAAAAAGAGGCATGTACTCTTTCTTTGGTGTTACCAAGCATTTTTTGGGAGTAAAGGATAGACCACCATGATGAAAGAGAAAGTATACCATTTAAGTCCTTCCATGTCATTAAAAATACCTTGAAGAAAAGCAGAGGAAAATGAGGATGATAAAAGAAAGAACAATAGAGAGTGGAGAAGCTATTAGATATAGCCACGGAGCAGTAATGAACTGACTAATAAGCTAAAAAGGTAGAAAAGAAAGGTGGTAGTTAACACACTTTTAAGAATATTCTAGCCACACATAGTTACTTCACAAGAGACACTCAAACATTCATGAACACAAGAGTCTAACAAAGGAAGGTTTTAAAGAGAGCTTCATAGCTGAAATCTAGGGACCACGGAGAAGGGATAGAGATTCCTACTAAAGAAATAATGTACTTTAGAAGCAGAAGAAAAGAAAGCAGATTGGGGAGGTGGGGGGGTACATAGCTATTAAACAGCATTGCCTAGAAGAGAAGATCACCCTGGCATGTGTATACATATCTATAAAAAAAAAAATAGCATTCAGTACAACGCTGAATGAAATAAGTTTTTAGCAAGGAATGTCATGGCTGGAATGAACTATACTAACTGATAAAGTGCAATGTTGTTAGTGGCCTGTGAAGCCAGTAGTTACACAGAAAGGAAGATTTTTAAAAGCCTAATTTAAAATGTTTGAAATGAAAGATATTAATAATAAAGACATTACGGGAAAGGAATGATGGCATGGGCTAGCTAGACAAGATTTTTATTATGTGAATATGTACTTAGTCAAGGAAATTAAAAACATTTATTTACACACAGAAGGCAAGACATAGGAGATTCCCCTGCTATTAATTTCACTCAAAGTCTTTTTCAGTCCATGAAAACCTTACTACAGGAGAATCTAGAGTGTGAGGAGAGAAAAAGATGGATCAATATCTTTATGGGAGTTAGAAAAAATGGAAATTAGTATAATGTGCAACAGAGGAAGAGTGTAAATGCTAGGAGGCCTACTGGAAGTATAGGAATAATTTATCCAGTTGAAGTAGCACCATGTAATAGAAGGGGAAAAAAAAGGTTTCCTGGAGTACAAAAAGAAGCACAGAGCTCAAAACATGGATAGAGGAATACCTGTCTAAGCTCTGTAAAGTGAAAAGTTATTCAATCATTTTTTTTCCTGAGAATACCTTTAAATCTCAGAAGCTATTAACATGGAAACTTAAATCCCTAAGGATGAAGTGGGTACTTGTAAAATTAAAAGATGAGATTAGAGGTACTGTACATAAGTGACCAGGGCAAATAGCTGAAATATTTACACCTTTCTGCAAGAACATATACATAGAAATGAAATTGTAGGAACAGACAGAGGACAAAGAGTAAATTTTTTGATGATTTAAGGGTTCCAGCATTTGATGGTGAAACAGCAGAGGGAGTAATGAAACCAGTTACACCAGGAGAGGTTAAGGAAAAGATAAAAAAGCCTATCTATGGGCAAATCCCCAGGATTGGATGGTATTCCCACTGAACTCTGGAAAAGAGGAGAAGACACCATAGATGGACAATGGCTAATTCTCTTTAATAAAATTATGAAGGACAAAGGTATACCAAGAAGCTGGAGATAAGTGATAACATCATTTATACAGAAGTAAGGGAAAGATCCAAGACAGGTGTCATCATACAGACCACTGTCTGTGCTTAACCATGACTATAAGGTCTTTACATCGATATCAGTGGGAAGAGTAGCTAAGTTATTATCTAACTTTAGTACATGTGGATCAATGTGACTTTATTCTTGGTAAGCAGACCTGTAATAATATATTAAATATGCACTTGATCCACAATGAAGCAAGTCAAGGGACACCCTGCTTCAAATGGTCAGCTTAGATATTGAAAAGATATTGATAGAGGGCACTGGGGGTATTTGTTGGAGGTACTGAGACAATTTAACTTTCCAATCAGTTTTATTGTGGTCCTAATACAAATATATGAAGGATCTGAGGCAGAAGTAATAATGAGTGGAAATCTCACCCAGCTAATTAAATCAGAAAGAGGCCCGATACAGGGATGCCAGCTGCTGACCATGCACTTTAAACAGAAGAGTAAGCAAAAAAAAACAGCTTTATTTGCAGATGATATTATTTTGGATTTGATCTTCCTGGAAGAAAGTAATAAGGGTGTTCATGAGAGTAAATCCAACATGCTGGAAATGCTCACAAAATCAGATAGGAAGCTGGGATCACATTTTTTGGAATTGTCCAAACTGGATTCATTTAAGACAGATTTACAACATTAGATAGGGATGATCTTGGATACACATTGGATTTTAGAAAAGAAACCTGATAAGTTAACTTGCAGAAGATGCGTCTATATCACGTTATCGAAAGTTTACTTAATCGAATCAATAAAGGTAGAACTTTATTGATCGATTAAGTAAAACATAGAATAACTTAAAAAAAAACCTAAATGACATAGACAGTGGGGCTGCGTTACACCCCCTACTTAAATATACCAACTCCGAGACCACACTACATTGAAGTAAATGGAAATCTCCCCTTATGGAGATTTCTGTTTAGTTGCATGATGTTCTTCACTTTCGATATTGTCGTGCCGACAATATCAGACTGGATATTGTCAGCTTATGACAACATGAAGTAGACCCGCAGAAGATATGATACCAAAAGCAAAGAAAGCTATGATATGTCTGATTTAGCTAGCTGAAAAAACTATTGCAAGGTAATGGAAGAGAAAGAGGTTGCCACAGCTAAAAGTATATAACCTTACAAGTGACTTAAGATAGATGGAACTGAAAAATAGTAAAGGAGGGTGTTATTTCAAAGGGCTAGCGAAAACCTTCTTTAATACAGATTGAAGGTCTCATTGTGGTCCAAGTGTAACAGACAACAAAGACTGATGTGGGAATATGGTGTAACATTAGTAAACTCAAGATAATTTATATGGGAGAGGGTCTCTTATCCAAATTATATAGACTGGTGAGGAAAGAAACAAAATGTTGCAACGACAATTATTGGAACTTTTACCCACATTAATAACAGACCTCAAGCTGAAGAGGATAAAAAATCATTTTTAATATCTTCTAAACCGACAACTTCTTCTCTTAGATGGAAACTTTTTACTTGGAAATTCTTGCATAGATCTTTCTTCACACTTCATAAAATTGAATTAATGTTTAAAAAGAAGCAAGTTTGTTAAAGATGTAAACAGGAGTTTAAAGCGATTGGACACATTATTCTTTTTTACAGGCTTTATTTGCGCACAATTTTATTTTATCTTACTCATTAATTCTTTTTAATACCCCTATTCCTGTTTGTGTTAAAAGAATGAAATACCCTCTTTTATGGTCCATTTTATCAACTGTGAGGAAAGTTATAACAAAGTATTGGAAGAATGTAGCTGCACCCTCTTTCAAAGAATTAACAAATATTGCAACCAAAGTATGTTATCTGGAAATTAGCACCATTAAATCAAAGATCTACTAGAATCGTCTCCTACTATAAAACATGGACATATTTTAAGGAACTGCTTGATAAACAAAAATAGCTATACTCATATTAATTGTAATATACAGGAATTTTTTGAGAATCTTCATTGTTAGTAGACACTGTTGTAAATAGTTGTTCTTGTTCATATTGTTCTTTTTTTATGCTCACAAATTTCTAAATAAAATTATTTGTCATGATCAATTTGTATAGTTAAAATCTAATAGAAACATTTTCAATACTTAAGATAATTTTATATGACCAGCTATATATGATATATAACATCCTTAAAATTAATAGTTTGTTAGGTACTACCAGAGGTGGGTTTCAAGGTTATTTTGCTGTGGCTAATGAAGATATATTTATTTATTTATTTAACATTTGTTAACATTTGTTTACTTGGAACAAAGTCAATTTTCAGAGGCGGCCCGGGAAGAAATGCTCCAGATGTATGTCTTTGTCATGCATGATGAACATATGATGTACTGCTAAATCTTGGTTTAAATGAACAAAGTCCATGGCTGAGCAGCAAAATTAAAATTAGTGAAGAAATACATCTCCAATGTATAGAGGTTTAATACGTTTTGTTTAAATCATGGGCCCTGTATTTAGTAAACATGGTGAAAAGGACAAAAAAATATAGGAGCATTTGGATAGTTATGATGAACAAAAAATATTGTCGAGCCTATCAGATTAAGCAATGTGAGTTGTAGATGCTTTGAATATCGACTATATAAAATGCAGAACCAAGGAAGCGTTCCATCAACTGGATACAAAATGAATGGCAAATGGAAGAACGCTGAGTCCATGAATCCCTGAGACGCAAAATCACCAACAAAAATGAACCAGCTATAAAGTTGGCTGAAAAGATACACACCAACAACCAAGTTGGCTTAAAAAATATTCATTTAATACTTCTTGTTAAGAGCTTTCACCCACAAAGAAGTGGGCTTCATCAGAACAACTCAATACAGATCAATTGCAGTTTAAATACTGCTTTTGGCGCCAAAACAAGATAAAATATTTTAAGGTGACATGTGCACCAAAATTACATACATAAAATTCATTCAAAAAATACATTAAAAAAATTAATTCAAATGCATATATACAGCATATTATTCCAAATATACATCCACTACAAACATTAAAATATGTTCAAACACGTTAAAAAATAATTACTTCAAATGTAGCCTAAAACTACTCTCTAACAACTACTAACTATTGTACTGTATTGAACCCAGATCTTCATTCAGATTCACCATATGCACAAAAATACTTAACTCACAAATAAAATTAAAATTAAAAATAAAAAATACAATTAGATGAAAATCTTGCTGAAATAACTTTCAAATATATGACTGTGCGACAGAAATATCTGTACAACTGTCCTTAAAACATCTTTTTGTGTGTCATTGGCAATGTTGTGTCAGGATATAATAATTAATACACATGACTTAATAGTTAGCAAAGGTTTAATAGATATGTAATCATTGAGCCCCGGTGGAGTCGAGGCATCAGTATATAGTTGCCACCAAAATTCTTTGTAACCCAAGGTGGCTTTAATGTTGCCCCCTCTAGGGTCTGAAATGATGTTTTCCAAAATGGCAAATTTAAAACTGTGCCCATCCCCACACTTCTCTATATGTCTATACAGGGCATTGTTTACATCCTTTCTCTTGATACTATATAGGTGAGCATAAATACGTTTTTTAAAACCTCTTTCAGTTTTTCCTATATAGTATCCTGGACATATCAAACATTTTGCCAAATATATAACAAATTTAGAGTTACAGTTGCCTTGTATGAATCAAATCCTAGTTCTGTTGACATTATTCAAACTAGTCCCTTCTTCTTCATTTATCACCTTACATTGATTGCAACTACCACATTTCTTGTTGTGCTTCTTACCACTATCTATTCCATTCCTTGTTATCCCTCTTTCCAAATACATCTTAATGTTGCAACCCATTTTGTACACAAATGAAGGTTTGGGACCTATAATTTTCACAATATCTTGATCAACCATCATAACATTCCAATTGCTGGTCATGATGTTCATTACTTTATTTGTGTGTGGCCCATATTCCAATACACATGCTCTGTTGAAACCTGTGCTGGTGCCTGCGTTGGTAGAACTGGACCGTTCCATCCTAGTGATAGTCCCTTCCTTGCTGTTAGCTCCTAATAGTGGGGTGTATTTATGTCCCCATTCCTTAATAACATAATTCCTCACATCTTTCATCATATTCATATTATAACCCCTTTCTTTAAATAATTCAGTGATGAAATCCATTTCTTCTACCATCTCAGTATATTCCGATGTCATTCTTATAGCTCTAATACACTGTCCTTTGTAAATATTGTACAACAATTTCCTAGGGTGATTGCTAGTGTATTCCAGATAACCATTGGAGAATGTGCTTTTTCTGTATATATGGGACTTGAAGCCTTTGTCACCATTGGATATATAAGTATCCAAATACGCTATACTTTCACTACTACTGGATGAGGTAAATCTAAGATAGTCACTACTTTGATTTAAATAATCCAAGAAGTTATTCAAAGCGACCTGACTTCCGTCCCATAAGATATATATGTCATCAAGAAACCGAGAGTAATATCTGACATATTTATAGTAGTCACTTTTGAACACTATTGACTCTTCCCAGTCTAACATGACCAGATTTGCGTATATGGGGGCACATGCTGCCCCCATAGCTACTCCCTTAGTTTGTCTAAAATGTTCACCCTCATACAATATGTACTTGTGGTCTAATACTATAGACATAAGTTCGAGAATCAGGCAAACCCTATCCCATTCTAAATCAGTGTATTTTCTAATGCTGTTAGTGAAAGCTTCCATACCTTCCTCTTTGGGAATGCAGGAGAATAAATCTACCACATCGATGGTAACATATAATAGTCCTTCTTTCCATATATCAGTGGGAAAGTTCTTTAAAAACTCCCATGAATCCTTAACCAGGTGAGGAATCTTCACATACATGTGTTTTAACATAGTATCCACTGCAACTCCCAGTGGAAATGTTTTGGATTTGCTACCTGAAATTATGGGATGAAAAGATGGGCTGCTAACATTTTTATGTACCTTAGAGATCCCCACCAAAGTGGCCAGTTTGGGATATTCTACTTTCAAAAAATTATAAGTGTCTACTGTGATTCTGTTATCTATGAAAAATTCCTCCACATACATATCTATATATCTGTATGCGATGTTGATTTCATTAATAGACACTATTTCAAAATTGCCTGACAGATGTAAAATCTCATGCATTTTTGTAGTGTACTCCAAATTGTCATATATTACCACACCTCCTCCCTTATCCGGTTTCTTTACCCAAATACTGTTGTCTTCTCTCAAGTCCTTCAGAATTCTGATCTCTTCCATAGTGAGGTTGCTTTTTGATTTCTTACCTATTAACTTATTCTGCAGTTTGTAAATCTGCTTAGTTACCAATTTGTCATAAACCAATACATTTGGATGCATCGGAGGGACATAACAACTTTTCTTTTTAAGTGTACCTACAACATTTGCCCTTTGTACTATGACAAGATCACTGTCCTTGTACATAATGGCTAAGTTAATTTTTCTAATAAGTAATTTAATCTCACTTAAACAATCAACCAGTCTAAAGCACGTTGTGGGAATATATTCATACCTTTGGATAGTAAGTCAAAATGTGCTTTTGCTAGTGTGAGATCTGTATAGTTATATATGTTAAAATTATTATAACTGTGTGTGATGCCTTCTTTGATAATACTCTGCCCGTTACCATACTGAAAATTATCAAGGGACCTGTCTGGATTCCCCTCTACCAATGCCTCACTTCTCCCTTCATCCCTGGGGTGTTCTTGTATCTTCCGTATGTTTGATGTGGATAGTTTTTCTTCCACTTTCCATCCCTTTTCCAGTCTATATGTTGTTCCTGTTTCCAGCCTCTTTGAAAATTTAGTCTGCTCTCCTGGTTGTAAGTTTCTACCATCTCATGTGAGACATTTCTGTCTCCATAGTTGTTCCTAGCATGATTGGGTTTGTATTTATTGTCCCTCTCCCTTTTGTCATCACCCTACTGGTATACACAACCACTGCTGTACTGATCCATATCTCTTTTTATCTTTTTACATTTTTTGTTGTAAACTTTCTGAGTTTTTTATCGGCCATATCAAATTGTTTAACATACAATTTCTCCCATTGGGAGAACAATAGGTCATTAAGAATCACATCATTGAGCCACTCCACTTTATTCATACACTTGCATAACTTTTCGTCATTAAACTTGATCAGTAACTGCATATACTGTAGACCTCATTGGTCAAAAAATTGATTAAATTCACATTTAATTTTATCAGAAATATCCACTCCCATAGGGTGCTTGAAAAACCGCAACCCCATAGGGACAATTTTAGAATTTATGCATTTAATCAAATATGCATTGTCTAGTTTTAAACTGTTGATCAAATTCAGCTTTTTCCCCAGTGCATAGATGTAATCCCTTAATGTTCCCTCTGGTGCAACAGATTTAAACTGCTCATTGACATGATCATAGTTTACTCGGTCGAATTCACAATTATTGTCAAGAAATTTCCTTAAATGAGCATCTTTGTTACCCCTATAACCTTCCCCATTAACTGTAGCACCGTAATTAACATTGGGTTTGACAGTACCTTTGTCCACAATTTCTTTAACATTAGCGTTGAAGTAGGTTTTAATGGCTGCGTTCTCTTGGGCTTGGTGCCCGTCCATTTAGCCACTTCATCCGGTTCCCCAAATGTAAAATCAAAAGTGAAATCTGAAATACCCAGTCTACTGCTGTTACAAGGCTCCGAGTGAGCATGAGTAACTGGTAAATCTATAGCCGCTCCAGCTCTACATCCGGTACCCTGTCCGTTGGGGATCTCCGGTGAGGAAATAATCATAATTGGATCCTCATTAGGTTTAGGTAAACCTTGACTGTTACCTGCTTTGAATGAAGAAACATGTCTAAGGTCTGCTTTCCCATTTGACAATGGCAGTCCATTGCCAATGTTGAGGGAGTTGATAAGCATGTCTTCCTTCATCTTACCAACAGCATTAATTCCCGCTTGTGTGAACAGTTCAATAAGTTTACTCACATCACCCCTGAGCGTAGAAACCTCCGCCTGAAGTTTCAATACATCTTCTCTCCCAATGGGTAAAGGTGCAGGTGAAACGTCCCTGTTGGAATCCATGGCATACAGCTGCAGAACCAAGGAAGCGTTCCATCAACTGGATACAAAATGAATGGCAAATGGAAGAATGCTGAGTCCACAAATCCCTAAGACGCAAAATCACCAACAAAAACGAACCAGCTAAAAAGTTGGCTGAAAAGATACACACCAACAACCAAGTTGGCTTAAAAAATCTTCATTTAATACTTCTTGTTAAGTGCTTTCACCCACAAAGAAGTGGGCTTCATCAGAACAACTTAATACAGATCTATTGCAGTTTAAATACTGCTTTTGGCGCCAAACCAAGATAAAATATTTTAAAGTGACATGTGCACCAAAATTACATACTTAAAATTCATTCAAAAAATTAATTCAAAAAATTAATTCAAATGCATATATACAGCATATTATTCCAAATATACATCCACTCCAAACATTAAAATATGTTCAAACACATTTAAAAATAATTACTTCAAATGTAGCCTAAAACTACTCTCTAACAACTACTAACTATTGCACTGTATTGAACCCAGATCTTCATTCACATTCACCATATCCACAAAAATACATGTGCTTGCGCTTAACAAGAAGTATTAAATGAAGATTTTTTTAAGCCAACTTGGTTGTTGGTGTGTAACATTTCAGCCAACTTTATAGCAGACTATTTAAAATGAGTAAAAATAAATTACAGAATAAATGTAAAAGCATTACAGTGCACTACAAAAAAAAGTGCACCATGTATGACGATTGCACAAAATGTAAGGCAATCAAAGCATATTTACAAAATAAACATGGTTCTTGTGGAAAACAATAATGAGGAGCAGGTGCTACAAAACATAACAAAGTATAAAATCATCAGATAGCAGGTATTCAAACAAGGAACAGAATAAGTACTAAACAGAAAACCAGAAGGGAATAGTAGAAGAGCAAACAACCTGGAAAAAATAATCGCCTCACTTAAGTTGATTCTTTATAGTGATGAGGTCACATTTAGGTATGGAAGGTAAATAAACTGGTAGTCTGCTAACACTGTGATGCACCACACAGACACTAAATATGTAATAATCTGAGGAATACAAAATCAGAATAATGCTTTTGAACTCTAAACGGCAACAGAGAGAGTAATACTAGAAAAATCAGTGAACCAGTATGATTAGTAACTTTGTGAGAATGAGAAATAATTTGCTGCTTACATTTTGTAGATTTAAGCAGAATGAATAGAGATTTATCTAGTCAAATGAGTCATACAGCACAGTAGCACTGGAGTGTGGCTTGTCAGGTCCCAGGTGAAAAAAATGGGCTTTATAACTTTAGTCCTGTCTTTCTCCTTCAGACTCTGGGTATTGGAGCACAGCACTGCTCAGTCAAAAAGATTATCAATATCTACTCTGCAAAGACAGTGATTAGCAGGGGTTGGCATAATGACTAAGTGCTTACCTTACAGACACAAACTTCAGGGTATGAGTCTTTCCTTTTGGAAGCATAACTAACTTTAAAAGGCTCATTAGGAGTTAGCCTAGTGGTCACTTAAGGAAAAAGAAGTTGAGAATTATATTTAAACAAAAGTTGCACCTTTTTTTGGCTAGTTTAAATAATGATTTTACAACCTTATTTGTACCTTTCTGCAGATCATGCAATGGGTGAACTTCCAACTAGAAATATAATTAAGATACCTTTGACATGAATTTGTGTCAATGTGTGTAATGCTGAAGGCTTTGGAAAATTAAGTAACATAGAATGACTGTGTAGATACCCTTGCTATTCACCACAAGGACAAAGTGAATCTGATTAGAAGAATGGCAATAAAGTAAGTGTTCCTAGCTACATTACTGATCAGTGACAAGCCATAAGTCTCCACACATGAGTAGAAGTGGCAAAAGGCAATGCTTTCAAGTAGTTTAGAAGGAAGAAAACAGGAACACGCCTACAGCATTCTGTTCTTTGAGAGTTTAAAGTAAGGAGGCACTCTAGCCCTCTTTCCACACTAAGCAAAAGATTTTGCTTAGGATGGATGTAAAATCCAGAGTAATGGAGCAACGTATGTTCAAGAATATTGAAAGATGTGAAAAAGTACAACTGTAAGTAACTTTTGGATAACTAGAATATTGCTGCATGTCTTAGTATCATGTCATGTGATTCAAAGAAAACTGTGCACCTTTTTCAAAGAAACTGACATTTTTGGCTCCATTTCCTAAGATCCAATTTAGATCATTCCTTTCTGAAGATGTATGTTTCTACTGTCAGACTTCTATATGTTATATTCAGGGGCGGCTCATGGTATCGGACTGCCGGACTGCAGCCCTCCCACCTAGAAAAAAAAAAAGAAAAATCTTTAAAATTGAAAAACAAATAGAAAAAAAAAAAGCACGAGTCCGGACTGCCTTTATCAGCAGTCCAGATAGAGATAGACAGGTACCCAGCAATCATTGCTGAAAATGCACCCAGGAATGAGTGCGGGGACGATTGCACAGAAGAGGAGGTCTGGACTGCTTCTGCTGCAGGCAGATCCAATCAGGACTGAGAGAAGTGAGCTGCTCTCGTGGGACTTTCATTGCACGGGCTCATTCAGGAGGTAGGTGTAGCAGGTTTTGGTCGCTGGCTGGATTGCTCCATGCCGTGGGTGGTGGCTTTGCTGCTTGGATTACTTCAGGTCGCTGGGGGGGGGGTGTGTGTCTGTGTGTAAAATGCCTCACTTACTATATACTGGTGGAGAGACATACTCAGGCTTGAACCCTGTACCTTGGATGCAGGTGGCAAGGACCTGAATTCCCTATCCACCACCATTTCTCAAAATAAGCTTGCAGATTTTTGCCTTATATTTGTTCTGTTCCTCTGTGGTTTCTGTATCTACATTTTTCCTTGCAAAGTCTGTAGTGTAGTGGTGCACTGGTAGCATTGTTGCCTAACAGCTACAGGTTCTCTGGTTTGATTCTTGGCTGGGGTGCCTTCTGTGTGGTGTCTGCATGTTCTCTCATCTTGCAAAGATGTGATTGGCATTTTTCTCTGCTCTGCTAAAAATTGTCTTTTGTTCCAAGTCAGACTAGTTTACTGGTTAAATGTTTAAAAAATAACAGGCATTTGAATTTCAGACTTCATATTCTTCAGAAAGTACATGGTAACACAAAATTGTTCTAGCAGTTGTCTAAGTTTATAACATTGATATTTGAAATTTGTCCCTATTTTTGGGACTGTATTCCCCCATTATTGGCTTTGTCCAGGTATTTGTGTTTGAGAGTTATCTATGGTGAGAACTGTATTCATTGAATGTTTGGGGCTGTACCCCCCCCCATTACTGGCTTTGTCCACATGTTTTTTGCTAAGAGGTTGAGAGCTATAGTCAGAACTGAATATGTTTGGGGGCTGTACTCCCCCCCATTATTGGCTTTGTTCAGGTGTTTTGTGCAAAGAGGTTGACAGCTATGCTGAGAACTGAATTCACTAAATGGTAGCCATTTAAGTTTGTCTTCCTCTCTTTTACAAAACAGCTGATTTGGCATAGTGGTATGTTTCTCTGACTGTTTTGCAGAGGGGCCCCTGGGTTAAAGACGTGGCAGTGAAATGTATGGTGGTAACATAGCATTTTATTCTAGCAACTTTCCAACATTATACAAGCAATGTTTAAAATGTGTCCCTGGTTGCCCCAATAAATTTCGGCTTTTTCCAGATTTCTTGTGCTGCAAAGTTCAGAGATACAACTGCGTGTCAAGTAGATTTTACAAGGAGCTGAGAGCTGCAGGGGAACAAAACTTTAGTGCTACTTATTCTGAGTCTGCTTGCATTAATGGCACAACAGGTAGTGTACTTGCTTTTTGATGCAGAGGGCTGTGGGTTCTACTCCCACAGTAGATAGATGCATTGCTAATACTGTACTGTGTTGTAAAGTGGGTGGATGCTGCAGTCCTTTTTGGCAAAGATACCTAGAGTAGTAACTATGAACCTGTTATCAGTTTGCCATACAGTCCCTATTGCGATATTACTAGCTTATTTTTTTTTTAATGCATGCAACATAGGCAATTTATTCCTCAAGGGCAACAGGCACTTTATTTGTAGATGAATAAACAGTGACATATAAAGTTGTTTGCTAGCAGCAACCTCTTCATTGTTACAGATTTCTTTAATGTGGAATTATTTAGATGACTTTTACTACTTCAGAAATTGTGCATATTTACTGATACTGGTGGACTGTAGAAGGTTGAGTAGACTTTTATGATGGAAATGTTCTGAATTGGGTAGTTTTGTCATTGGTGCATGCATTTTGTTTCATTGTTTACTGGAAAAATGTTCAAAACAATAAATTTAAAATGCCGTCTAACAACTGTACTGTATTGTACAAGGAATATAATTTAGTAGAATCAGGAAGGTGTATCAAAGAGCACATGTATGTTTCATGCACAAGGGGCTATGATTTGAAAACAGCCCAAAGTTAATCTTTATCTGCCACTGGCAAAATGTATTTTCTTTGAATGTGGGTTTCAATGCTGTTTCATTGAATGTGCGTTTCAAGGGCAGAGAAGTTTTTAATGCTAAGCCTATTTTCATTGTGTGACTGTGTTGCTTTGTTTAGCAGATGTCTTAGTGTTTGTGCTGTAAAATGCAAAATAAAACTTTCAAATGAAATCCAGATCATCATAGAAGTAAAGCAGTATACACATTAGTGTTTATGGTAAATGGAGTGAAATAGCCAAGTAATGGATCATTTGAATGGCTGCAGGGGGGAGGGCTCCATTCGACCATGATTTTTGTGAGGGGGAAGGGCGGCAAACTCAAAGACAGCCCCAGCTGAACTATACCTCCCAACTGTCCAGATTTTCACAGAATGAATAGATTTTTGCTTCTTATTTTTGGTTTGTTCCTCATAATATTTGTGGTTTTCTGGAAAATCATTTAGGAATTAAGTCACTAAATAATGACACTGAGTTTCAGACTTCATTACCTTCAGAAAACTGTATGCTGAAGTAAGACCTGTTCTATCAACTGTCTCAGTTTATACAAGAGCAATTTTTAGTACTGTTTATGTTCCCCCAATATATTTGGCCTTGTCCAGATTTATTGCATTAACAGGTTGAGAGGTACATGCAAATAAATTGCTTTATAGAATTAGGCATAGCCAAACCTCTCAACTGTCCCCAAATTTGGCTCAAAATGTTGCTCTTCCCCCAATAATCCCTCCGCAAAATAGCAATTTTGGAAGAAAACATGGAGGGTTTACAATTTAGAAATAACTGTAATAATCACAGTTATAGATTACTTTTATTTCAGAAATGCCTGTAGATTCTTTTATTTTGTCAGCTGCTCAAGTTAGCAGTACTATTATTAAAAAGGTGTCCCTTCTTTGACAGGTTTCCAGCTGTATTGTGTGGCTATTTTATATTTTTGCACAACATTTTTGGTCCATTTTTCATAAAATTGTTTTTTTGGCAAATTAGTGGTAAATCATTAAAGACTGAAGTTAGAAAATGACAGACATTTGAGTTTCAGATTTCATATCCTTCAGAAAATTCATACTAATGCAAGACCTACTATTCTATTATCTTTCTAAGTTTATAAGAGCAATATTTAAAAATTGTCCTTATTTGTGGGCCTTTGTCCCACTTCTATGTATGGCTTTGCTCTGAGGGTGAGGTATGACAAATGTGTCAGGGCCATCAGTCAGCCAGAGACATTTCAAATTGTGACATACTTGTTGCACCCCACTCCCCCATGTAGTGACTCTGGATGTGTCCAAGCAAGGCAAGGAGCAGTTGTGCAGTGTAAATGTGCAGGTTATCCCCCCATGTGTGTAAATGTGCAGGGTATCCCCCCATCCAAGGAAGACACAAGTACTACAGTGGCGTTTCATCTGTTCTTGATTTTGCAGAATGGTCTGGTTTCTGTCATATTTTTGTACTGTTGATTTATGCTTATTACTCAAAGTGCCTGTTGCTCTGTGTTTTAAGTAGCAATGCTTTAATGACAATCAGGTAAGCTTGTCTGAGATCATAACATGCAAGTAAGCTTTAATAAGCATACTGTTAAAGAATTGCCAACATTGAAGCCTTTCTGTTGTTGCCATGCAGAGAATACATAACTAGATAATGTATAAGCGTTTGGTATTGAAATGCATATGACAGTATTTGTAATAAAGGACAGGATTACATAATTTTAAGAAGTTCAGTACACTTGTTGGAGACTTCCAGTGATCTCTGAGGGCTTTACCCGTAAACTAAACAGAATGCCATTCATGTGTGGTCCATAACCTGTACCGTAATCCTTTAAGCAATGTATCTTGAGCTTGTTTGCTTTTCATTTTTTACTTTGATCATGTTTTCCCCATGAAACAAGTAGATAGTTGTCGGGCAGCAGGTCTTTTTTGGATAAGAAACATTTTTACAAGTGGGGGCATCACACAGATTGCTACTTTCAGCATGTTACTTGGTACTTTAATAAAGCTGAATATAAATTATAATGCAGTGCAATAATAAAGCTGAATATAAATTATAATGCAGTGCAAGGAGAAGTGGTTTGAGTTGAGTGCTGCATGTTTTTCTTATACTTGATTTTGACTGGCATTTCAGTAATGTATTTAAAAAGTAATTTATTTTTTCATTCCTCACAACCTTTTTGTTTCCATCTAGATATTAAGTAAGCTGTCAAGCAGCCAATGCATTGAAATATTTGTATTCTTTTACACTTCATTTGTCTTGATTGGACTCTCATAATGAGGGTTTGGCACCCAGGGCAGCATATTTAATTAAAGTTTAGTTTTTATGGTTTTGAGCATAGCTCCTCCCTTTTCTAGTTGTCCACACCCCTTCCCATTGACCCCACCCATTTGGCTATCTCCTGCCCCCCTTTGATTTGAAGTCACCAGCCGCCACTGGTTATATTTAGCTTGTTAGTCATTTATAAATTAGTTTTTTCAATACTGAAAGCATGCAGCCATCTTACATTTCTCCAAATCTGTTGTTCCCAAATATCAGCCATTTACTTAAGATTCTCTGCATGAATTTCCATGAGACTGCTGTTATGTTAGTTCTCTGAATCTTTCTTCTGTCTCCTGCTACCCTTGTTGACTGTTGCTACTGCGTTCCTGCTCTTCTAGTGATCCATTATAGCCTCCACACTTGCTGCTTTCCAGTCCTAAATCCTTTCACAATGATCAGTGAGTTACTGAAAATCAGCACAAGAGGACTACCAGAAAGCAGGTCAAACTCCTGAGGATCCCGGGAGGCACCCTGTCTGACTGTTCTGCTTATCGTGCATTAAGGAAGTCAATTTACTCTCTATCACCATTAGTTTGTCATGGTATCTGTCTTCAGTTACCATAGTTTGCTCATCCTCCCACTCATCATGGCAACCATTTCCCCCAGTCTTCTGTGATGTCTCACAACTTTGCTCAGTTTGCTCAGGTCTGCCAGCCCTTTTCTTTTTTCTGCTACGTAGTTAAAGGAAGCCTTTACCCACCCCACCATGACCCTTCTACCAACTCCCTTTCAGCTTGTGCTTTTGCTGATTAGACCTTCCTTAATGCCTGTATCTACCCAAACCTCCCTTCTACTTCTTGTACACCTTATCTTCATTGCAAACGCTAGTTCACCTTTTGGTTTATCAGCATTGACTTTCTCCTCTTTTCCATTTCTACTTCCCCCCTCACACTCTTTGCCACAAACACAAATCCTGAATCCCTGACTCATTCATTAGCTTGTTTACTTCTCATTTTGTCCCCTGTACTCTAATTCATCATTACCCTTTCTCCTGACGTATCATAATCTACTCCCTGAAATCTCATATTATCTCTGTCCTTGTATTCTCACCCTTCTAACCACATTAAACCACACAGTGGCATATTCACTGTTAGTTAATGGCACCTTTATTTGTATATTCCTGCCCCCCCCCCACAAACACACACACACACACACACCTTTGTTAGGATAGGAACACTCTTTTCTTTCTGATATAGTCCAATATGAGTTGCCTGAATCCTTCATGTTTCAAAAAAGCAGTCAGCCTCTTCTCTCAGTCTGGAGTTTAAAATCACCCAGTTTAATTCTTTCAGATTCATGTCCATCATAACTAAAACCCACTTCCTCCTACCCTGAGTCATTTATTATGTCCTTCAGCATCTAATCCTCTTCCCCCTATTTCAGATCCCTGATAACTAAATCCCACTTCTTCCTACTCCAAGGCCTTCAGTCTTCCCTCCAATTTCTCATCTTCCTCCCCTAACATGCATGAGAGAGGCTGACTGTATCCTTTCATAAACATCCATCGCTACCTCTATTTTAAAATCAAGAGAACCTACTCTAGTTTCTGACTCCTCTTGCTCCATTGCCCTTTAAATGAGGTATTCTCCCCATTTGATTTAACATTTATTTGTCTGTCTGTCTCTTTGTCTATCCATTCATCTGTCTACTGATTGTAAATTCATACCTGGCCATTGATCCAGATGTCCATCTCTACCTAGCCAATGATCCTACCTATTTAGCCAAGGTATAGATTACTATCAGACTCTGACCTAGTTTAGCCCCTTCCATTAGGGCTGAAGGGGTCAACCTGAGGGTGTACTTGCAATTGCCCATCTAGTCATCCATATTATGCTTAAAAATGGTCATGGAGCTACTCTGTTTTAATTGTGGGAGATTATAATCCATAAAACAGATATTCTCTGCAAACAATATTACCTGTTGGTGGACAGGGAATGGAAAAGAGTAAAAGCACATTAGGGCAGTCAGGGTAACTGAAGGAGCAGGACATGCCTTTGATTTTTTTTTGTAGAGAAACACTCCAGTTTCCCAAGCTGGGTCATAAGTCTAACCATGCACATACCAAAGAAGGCATTATATTCTATTGGTCTGAAAATGGAGGAGTAAAGCAGGACAAAGACTTTTTGGACCAAGAAGCTATGTCCCTGTTGAATAGACTGGGTATATAAAACGAGTTTGTAACAATAATGTGGCATGGTAGTCAAAGGGTCATCCATCATCAGTGAAGGTGCCCAAGTCCTAGTTGAGTTTTAGGGAGTCCCACCTGTGTGATAAGCGTAAAAGTGCCCAAGAATGCCAAATGACACAATGTTGTATTTTTCAGCATTTACTTTGAGGCTGGTTTACAAGCATCACTTGTTAGCATGACTTAGGTCCTTCTGGAGAATATGTAGGTCATCTGGGGTATTTCTCACAGCTCTGAGTTTACAGTCATTAGCAGACTTCATCAGTCACAGGCATTTGGTGACTGCTTTAATGTCAAAGAAGGTGATACCAAAGAAGAGTGGTCCCAAGAATGATCCTTGAGGAACAACTCTGATTAGCATTTTTTCACTGAGAGTGTGCCGGCAACACTGTGTCTTATTAGTGAGACAATTTGCTATCAAATGGATAAAATAGGAGTTGACATTTAACTGGATAAGCTTATCGATGATGTCTGAGTGTGCAATGGTATTGAAGGCTTCAGCCATGTCCAGCATGCCATGTGAACCGATTTACCTGAGTCTAATGTCTTAGTCACTCATTCAAGAAGCTGCCTTTAACAAATCCAAACTGTTTCAGGTTCACGTTTTGAAGACATCTTATGTTCTTGTTTATATGATCTATAACAATGCACTACATATACTTATAGATAAGACTGGTGAGTTTGACAGGTCTGTAGTTGATTGGGTCAGCTGTGAATATCCCTTTGTTGATTGGAATGACTATAGCGGTTCTCCAAACTCCTGGCATGAATCCAGTGGACAGACTGTGTATGAATAGAACTAATAAGGAGTCTGCCAGGAAGTGATAGGCAAAATACAACATGGCACAACATCAGGCCCCATGAAGCTAGAGTTGTTTTTTTTTTGTTTTTTTTTTTTTGTTGTTGCCTTGGAGAGACTGCTTGGTACTTGCTTGGAGTTAATTCAAGTAAGAGAGGTCATACAAGCATGCTAATATGCTGTGAGTAATTTCATGGAGATGGGGGTAAAGTTTGAGTTTAATTTATTAGCTAATATGTTGCCATTTTCCTCAGCAGATGAATATGTGATGTTATTTTCCATTAACTCAGATCATTGCTGGTTATTATTTTTGTGAGCCTCTAGGGAGATTGAAGGCAGATTCCACAACTTCCATTTCAGTGAAAATCTTTCACCAAAAGTACTTTCACAGACAGTGGGGAAGTTCCTTTTCTCAAATGTACGACTTCAAAGTAAGCATTTTTAAGCTTGGGGGATGTGGGTGTCCCCTCGCATGGTAGCTGCTGGGTTTTACTCCGAGTTTACTGAAAGTGCTTTCACTGAAACATTTCTAGAGTTTTTGATTTCATGAGAGAAAGTGTTGAAAATCAACATGCTGCCATTATTTATTCAGTTTCTGAAATAGCTGAAGAAAGCTTTTCTTGTTCTTAGCACAGGTAATGATTCACAATTTGTTCTTGGAACATTTGTTTTTTTTATAAGCTTTTTTGCGCTGTCCTCTAGCTAATGGGGTGTTAAGTTTGTTTTTACAGGCCAGGAGTTTCTTCTTCCAGTTGTACACTTTGTTGATACTGGAGCTCCATCAAATGTGTTTGTTCTTACATTTGGCACTATATTTGTACCTTATGGTGACTAAGACATCAGTACTAGCTTGGAGGTAGGTATAGAATTTATCCATGGAAATTGAAGCATGTGAACCAGAGATATTTTGGTGAAGAGGGTGCTTAAATTTTATCAGGTCATCAGCAAGCTGAGGTAGATTTAGCTTAGAGAACAGATACAGTAATACTGCAAATGATTCCATTTCTGATGTTTTGCAAAAACAGAGTAAAAGTACAGTAAACAAATAACACCCTTGAAAATCCTTGGATGGCAAAAACAAACAAATATCCACAGGTGTCTTTTACTTATTAAGCACTTTTGACCTCACAGAAAGTCTTCATCAGAATAAAACAAACGTTACCACCATTATATACACAATCATAAAGCCATGTGACACTCAACCAATCTATACCTCTCAACCTCTTAGAGAAAAAAGTCTGGACAAAGCCATAAATAAAAGTGGGACAAAGGCTCCAAAATAGGGACAATTTATTAAATATTGCTCTTATAAACTTAGAAAGTTGATAGAATAACAGGTTTTGTATTAGCATGAATTTTCTGAAGGATGTGAAGTCTAAAACCCAAATGTCTGTCATTATTTTCTAACCTCAATCGTTATCGATTTACCACTAACTTGCCAGAAAACCACAATTTTATGAAAAATGGACCAAAAATACCAGGCCAAAATCTGGACATTCTGTGAAAATCTGTACAGTTGAGCGGTATGAACCAATCAGATCAGCTATTTACAATTGTTGGCTCTACCAAACCTTTTAAGAGCATATTTGCAACTGACCATTCCATTCAATAGGGGGTATACATAAGAATTTAATAAAGTCTTCTACTTTAATTCTTTAAATTCAAAACTCTCCTTCCCTATTGCCATTAAAATCTTATGGTATATGATCTAACACATAAAAACAATTTCTTTAAAACCAACACATTGTAAAAAATGTTTACTTAATGCACTTTTGTCTTTAGTCTTAACTGCATAATGATGTTCATATATGGTCTTGTTCAAAAAAATATTGGTTTTGCCTATATAAAATGCCTTGCAAATAGTGCAAGATGCAGCATACCCTATGTATGTCAATTTTCAAATAAAAAACCCTGATGATCTATATGCTTTTTAGTACTAATGCAATGAAAATTTGGACTTTCTGAAATGTATCTGCATGTGGAACAATCAAAATATGTTTAAATTCTTTCTTTGGTAGTATTGTTTTCCACATGCTTTGCCTCTAAAATATTCTTAATATTTTTATCTTTTTTTAGTAATAAACAAAGGTTTAATTTCTACTGTCTTAAAAACATCATCACATCACAATAAAATACACTAACTATTGCTAATAGCATTTTTAATGGCAGTAGAATCTAAGGAATACAAATAGACCAATATTTGTCAGTTCTGCAATTATTTACCTTTGTAGATGATATGTGTAAAATGCTAAGCATACTTTTGAGTACTGTCTGGAAATATACCTATTTTGCTAAGACTCTACCAACTCAGCCAACTCGTCAATATCTATAGTTAATTGACTAGCCCTTATAATCTGATGTCTTACTGCATTATGTTTAAGATAGGTAGGATGCATACTGTTGTAAATAAAATAGTATTAGTAGCTGTTTCCTTATACTGGATCCTAATAAATAACAGTTTGCTGGTCTCTTTTTTATATATAGTTCTACATCAAAAATGCTGATCGTATTGATGTGATTTTTAAATGTGAAGTTAAGAAAGGAAATACTTTCATTACTGTTCTTAATAAAATCTTTCAACTTATTTTCATTTCATCCCAAAAGAAAAAAAATGTCATCAATAAAACAATAATAAATTTTAACTTGATCAAATACTATAATGTTTTTAAAAAATATATTCTTCCCAATATGTGATAACTAAATTAGCATAATTTGCCACCATCCTGGCACCCATAGACACACCATTCATTTGTTTGAAAAATTTGCCTTCAAATGAAAACAAAGTTATTGTTAAGAACCTGTTCTATGCATGCTATAAGAAACTTGACTTCCTGTATTTGTAATTCATGTCTTTTTGTAATAAAAAGAGACCCAGTCCGTCTATGCATCATGTGGAATAGTAGTATACAATGACTGTACATCAACTGTAACCAGCCAGTCTGTGGCTTCAACTTCTACATCCTTATTTTTTTTCTGAAAATCGAAAATGTCTCTAATGAAATATGGCATATTTTAACAAGTTTAAATAAAGCCCTATTTACAAATGTAGATACAGATTCAAACGTTAAAGCCAGTGAAGACACAATTAGCCAAAAGTGAGGGTTATCTATACTCTTGTGTATTTTTGTTATGCCAAAAAAACGTACCTATACATGGATGTGCTATAAAATACTCTCACATCTTTTCAGACATGATAGATATAACATTTATATAACCATATGTCAATATGTCTATAAGATTTTCTAATGTCCAATAAATTTACAAGTTTATTAAAAACAGAATAATTCAACATCACAACATCTTGAGTCTGTATTCAACAACTGTTCATAATAACAACAGTCCTCCCTTTATTTGCTTTCATAATTCTAATCTTATTGTCATTTGAAAGGTTATTTAAGCACTGCCTTTCTTCTTTAGTTAAAATATATATAGTATTTACCATTGGTTTTACTGGATAGACTGGTTCTAAGTCCTTGTCATATATTTCCTCAAATCCTTTTTTCACAGGGTAGAGCAGTATATTATATACGTTTGGAACAACAAAACCCCTCTTCTCTGTATTACATTTGTCTTTAAAAAACACATTAAGGTTTAGTTTTCTTATGAAAATCTTAAAATCAATAATAGTACTCACAAGCTCTGCTCTCACTGATGGTACAAAACTAAAACCTATTTGTAACACATTAATAACATCGCTAGTAATCTGTGCATATCAAATAAATTATAGATCTTATAATTCAGTGGTATCACCTGTTGTCTTGATGTTCGTACCTTCAATTGTTGTGTTGCTGACTATCGGTTAACCTCTGACTCTGTGGATTAGTTTGTTTTACTTGAGCCCAAGTTCTTGCTGCAGGCGATGTTGTGGCCTGGTAAATGTCTTTCACCTGATTTCTGCTTATATTCCTTTTTGTTGGATGATTTGCTATCTTTTATCAGCTAAGCTCATTGATCTCCTTGGAATTGGAGCCACCACGCTATCCTGTACTAAGAAACGGTATTCAGAAGAACCCTTGTTACTTCGTTTCTCAAGTCTCATACTACTGTTAGTACTCTTACCTGCTGACATTATACATTTTGAGTCTTTCTTCAGTTGTATAGTTTGTTGATATTGGAACTCTACCAAATGAGTTTGTTCTTAAATTTGGAACTATATTCATGTCTTATGGTGACCAAGGTATCAGTACTAGTTTGGAGGTGGGTATAGGGTTTATTCGTGGAAATTGCAGCATGTGAACCAGAGTTATTTAGGTGGGAAAGGTGCTTAAATTTCATCAGGTCATCAGTTAGGTGCCTGCGAGAACAAATACAGTAATACTGCTAAGATACCATTTCTGATCTTTTGCAAAAAGAGACTAACAGTACAGTATATCAAAGCAGAATAAATTAACAAAAACTGTGAAATAAAAATAGGAAAGACTGAAAATTATTCTTCCAGTTCAAACCAAATAATTCCCTTGAATAGATATACTAAATCAGGATTTCCTAATAAAAAAATATCCGGTTGTAAGTCAGTGCACCAAATAAAAATAATAAACTGATACCACAGCCAGCAAAACATTTGGAAATATAAAAAAAATGTCTAGAAAATTAGTACTAGTGCAGATGATGTTGGCAACCACTTAAAACAATGACTAACAAATTATTTAGCAAGCAGATAACTTTGCCGGTGATTCCTCTGGCAAACGGATGTAAATGCAATAAGAGTAACAACAGCAGCAGGCTTGTGGCCAGTGGGAAGAGTTAAAATCCCATCAAATACTACAAAGTTCTCCATCTGGTACAACATGGCAGCCAATGATATTCACAGGACAACTTAACATATCAGTCAAAGAAAGAATCCAAGAACACCTGAGTCTGTTATTCATATATGTTAGATGACGCTAGCTTTTAGGATAGCTCATCAGAATGGGCACACAGCCAACAAAAGCAGTCATCCATTTATGCTTGAGCATAAGACCGCATTACATGTTAAAATCTTTATGATTAGGTAACCTTAGTGACATTTTCTTACTAACTAAAAGAATAAATGAAATGGTTTTAGATTGTTAGACATCAGATATTAACTTATGAAAATTTTGTATAACCAAATCTTATGTAGTTGTGTAATCTTTTGAAATATTGTGTTTGCATCTTTTACTTATACTCTTGTGCCTTCTTGCTTCTGTGTCCTGGCTGAAAAGGATCCAAGGACCAGCCCACCCACCAGGTCAATGAAGAATAATTAAATAAATAATTAAATCTATACTACCAAGTATATGGTCATGGACATTAACAATATTAACTCTGGCTTCAGAAGTTTAGGTCAGGATAATTTTTGAACATGACCTTAAGTTAATCTAAGTGAAATACAAAACATAAACTGTTGCATGAGATGTGTAGAATAACTTATCCAGAACTGAACAGTGGTTATCAGATAGTGCAAGAGTTCAGCGGAAAGTTGGAATGGTTCAGCCTCCATATAAATTAGCGAAGATCTTCAAATGTAAATGTCTTCCTGCAACCACTTGTCATGAAGATAATGATCCAATTTTACCAAAGAAGTTTCACTAGTATACAAGAAAATTAAAACACTATGTTGTTTAATATTCAGAATGGAGCCACTGCCAGCAAAAAAGTTGTACAAAACTGGAAGATGAAATACAGTATGCTTCTAACATTAGCCAAGGAGATCTGTCAGTAAAAGCAGCACAAGGTGGAAACAATAAGTCTACATTCTCAGAAAGTCAAACCAAACCAGGTGTTTTCATGTGCATCCATGTAGGAAAAACAACAAAACAGGCAAATTGCAGCACAAGAAAAACACAAGATTAGTATACCAACATAGCCAGTGATTAAGGTTACACTATAGCAGTAAAGTCAGAAATTAAAAAGACAGCTCAGTTTACAGGAGCTGATGTAGGATTGGTGAGCACTCTCTGACCTCTGGAGTGAATCCAAATGAAATCCAAGGCATCCTTTGAAATCTGCAGAAAAATAAGTATTTTTATTCAATGTGTTGCACTTTTAAACTGTGTATTACCAAGTTGCCACCTACGTTTAACTTTTTAGCAATTTTAACTGTTTTGCTGTTTCACTGTTTCAACTATTTGTTGTTTGAGACTGTTTTCCTGCATTTTGTGTTTTTTAGTGTTTGTGTATTTTATAGCATAGGCTAGATTCATATTTGCTAAATATAGACTGTTTGGCTTTATCTGAGGGCCCCCTGCACCCTTCTGGCAAAAGAGTGTAGAAAATGACCCATCTGAGTTGGAGATTGTTGAAATGAGGCTCAGTATTGAACATTTCAATTAGCCAGCTTGTTTGAAAATTACTTAACGTGTTTTAAAAAAGGGTTTTCACAGTTGATACATAAGCCCCATATTTGCGTGGGTTTGCACCTGTTTTAACACAGCTCTTCAGAGTTTGCCTACCAGCCACTGCTCTACTGTCTTCACCTAAGCAATCCCAGGCATCTGCTTGCATGCAGCACGCCTTTGCAAAGCACTGTGCAGTGAAGGTTACCATTGGCAGTTATAGACACAAAAGCTAAAGTAGATTTATTTTCCCTTAGAAGCCACCCATGCTCCAAGTGAGAAGTCCCTTAAATCACATTTAGCTGCCCAGAGAGCACCTCAGCTGGGCTGTCTACAGCATTTGCCACTTTAACTGAAATTTCCTAATCCCTAATAGTCCCATACCACTTCAGAGCCCCAGTAGTATAGACCCAGCATTAAGCCCCAGTTAAACGGCATCCTTCCTCATTAAAGTAAGCAAATCTACACCTAGTATTATGGATGGTCAGTTCTCCTCCATTTCTCCTGCCAGCCTGACGGACAAGGGTATCCTGAGGCACTGTAGCAATTGTGTCATGTACACTGACAACCAACTACTCCTAAACCACTCAAGCTCAATTTGTATGAGATGCATGTACACTAAGAATTTGGAATCCTTGCTCTCTTGTTCACAGAACAGCGACACTGAACAGGTCGTCAGCCCACATACCACACCTCTTGCACAAACCATGCTCTCATCACATGAACCATCATACGTGGAGGTACTCAGCAGAAATTTACCTAAACACTAGAGACCTCTGAAACACAAATGTGCTACACCTTATACAATAAACAATAAAAGTTCGTAGAGCAAAACAATGGAGGGGATACCAATAATCCCAAAATAAACGTTGACCAGAACGGCAAACAATCCAAGAATCCAAAATCTTCTGTATAGTAAAAACCAGGTTTATTCAGATAAGAAGTGGTGAGCGCTTTCACTAAAATAGCTTCATCAGACCAAATTACAATTCATTCAATGAAGCAAACGATTTATATACTAAAAAAGAGCGCCAAAAATGACTTGACTTAAAGAGATATTCCTTAAAAACAACTCATGAAGAGCAATAAATAAAACATACATAGCTGTACAAATATATAGAACAGGATTGATTGAAAGACATTTCATTTATGAATCTTAAGCCTCCTAGATTTTAATAATGGGCGTAAAGGAACCCTGCCATTGATACCAGGTGGTACATCTGCCCTAAATTTAATTATCCAGTTTATCTCACGGATCTCTGTGTAGTTCTCAACATCACCCCTCCTGTGTGTTCTGGAGATTTGTTCAAGTATCCTAAACTTGAACTCGTGGTTGGAACCACATTCCTTAATGTGCTTGGCAAGTGCATTGGAAAGATGTCCTTTCCTGATGTGATATGCATGTTCACGTATCCTGTCTCTCAACACCCGGTTTGTTTTGCCTACATAGTAGGCCGGGCACATTGTGCAGGATGCTAAATAGACCACATCTTTAGACATGCAGCTGCCTTTGACCCGAATGGTGTAACTACCAGTCCCATAAGGATACCTAAAATCTGGATCACTAAGAATATAGGAGCAGAAATTGCACCTATGGCAGGGTACCATATATGGTCCCTCTATGTATGAACTGATGGTACATGTCCTGGGATAACATAACAACTGTTTGATATTCTTCTTATTGCGGTATATAAACCTAGGTCGATCTCCAACAAGTCCTCTGACAATGGGATCTACTGACAGGACATGCCAGTGTTTAATGAAAACATCTTTTATAGTGCCTATGTCCCTAGTATAATAAATCGGAAAGATCACATCATCCCCATGTGTTGAGTGGTCACGTGATGGTTGTACAAGGCCATCATCTAGATAAAACCTAGGGGCACCTTCAGAAAAATATGGCATAGCTCGGTTGCCTCTAAGGGTAGTGATGGCTTCCATCCCTTTACTAACATCCAATTCACTGTAGCCACGTTCTCTGAATCTCTTGTCTAAGTCCTCTAGCCCTGGAGTGAATTTAGAATCACAAGGTGTGTATCTCGATAGTCGCATGGACTGTCCACGGACTATGTTACGATAGACATAGCCCGGGTGCATGCTAGTGCGGTGTAACAAGGTATTCCTATGACTAGATTTACGATACAAACCTGTGTTGACTATCCCTCCTGGTAACTTTTCGACATAGACATCTAAAAAGGGGATGCTTCTACATGACCATTCCATGGTGAATTTAAGAAACCATAAAGAATTGTTTATTTGGCTAAAAAATTCACTGAGTTGTGAAGGTGTACCTCTCCAAACCAAAAATAGGTCGTCAACAAAACGCCTATAAAAAGGTACACTTGATTTGTATAGTTCATTCTGAAAAAGATGTTGGTGTTCCCATTCAGCCATTACTAGGTTGGCGTAGCTATTTGCACATGAAGTGCCCATAGCTACGCCATCCCGTTGTAAAAATAGATGTTCCTGGAAGCTGAAAATATTAGATTCAAGAACTGTACCCAGCAGTAATAATATTAACTCTACGTTTAAGTTGGGATGAGAATCTAATCTCATTAAATAGGTACCTATCATGCCCAACCCCTCTGTGTTGGGTATCACCGTGAATAGGGACTGGACGTCCATAGTTACCCACAACAAGTCTTCCAAATCTGTGATGGAACTAACAAACTCATAGAAATCTAATAAAAATTGTTTGGTGTCACTAAGGATGAAACCATTAGCTTCAACCAAAGGTCTTAATAGGGCTTCAATATACATGGAGAGAGGTTCAGTGGTCCACCCCCTACCCGCTACAATCGGCCTCATAGGGGGCACCACTGGGTCCTTATGAATTTTCGGAAGGCCCTGAATAGTTGGTAAAAGTGGATGTATGACATGGAGAAAATCATAGAGCTCCTGATCTATGTCTCCATTAGTAAAAAGTGTAAATAGGGTGGAATGGACCCTTTGAATAATCATATCTACCATCTGCTCGGAAATAGGTACATAGAACCTCTCATCCATTAACATATGTATCATATCTGTATGGTATCTATCTGCATCAAAGACAACCATTCCTCCCCCTTTATCAGCGGGGCGGACCACTATATCTTGATTATTTCGTAAAGTATTTAAAGCTTCTCTTTGTTTAAAATTTAAATTATAACTATGTCTATTGGATTGATTCTGCCCAACACTCATATTATAAATATCGTCCTCCACTAGTTTACTATAAGCAGCAACCAGCGGATGGACCGGTGGTATAAAGGTGCTCGGTCTCTTAAATGCTCCGTTTGATTGCAACGATCCAGAGTCTTTGAAAAAAATTTTTAGTGAGAGGTTCCTAATGAACAACTTAAAGTCCTTCAATGTCTCCTCAAATCTACTATTCCTGCTGGGGATAAATGTAAGACCTTTCGAGAGTACTTGTAACTCATAGACACTCAACACATGGTTAGACAAATTAAATATTAACTCTGTTTTTTCCTCTCCCACATCTTCTTGATACTCCGGTTGGATGAAGTATCCGGAGAGAGCTTCCTCTTGTGACGCCCCCTGCTGTTGGAGCGGGGCCTCTCCTCTCTGGTGTGAATTTTTATGGGAAAAGGAAGTTTGTTGGTGGAAGTCTGTGGGGGAATCGCTAACGATGTTGTAGCGATTCCCTCACTATCAGTCGTGGGTACACCACCCCTTCCCACAACTGAGCTAAACGTTTTCCTTCGAACAACAGGTTCGGAGGGTCGGGGACAAACTCCCGTATCACTCCCTGAGTGCGTGACCACACAATCATTCTCAATAGTAACATTTTCTCTAAATATAGTGGTTGAAACAGTGTCCGTGTTGTCTATAACATCAGAAGTTATTACATTGACATTCTCTGGACAAACAGCAGAATGGGCATCATTAACTGGAGATATATCAATGGCATTATTTACACATGACTCAGAACTAGCAATATCATTAACGTTACTAGCATTCGCATTGAACCTAGGCCAAGTAAAAATTCGGCCTGTTCTGAAATCAGAGCTGTCCCTCTGGAGTTTCGCTCTTTTTTGGTTAAAGAGACGTCGCTCGTACTGTATAACATTGTCCAACATATTAATGAATGCATTATCTACGGCAGAGTCGGGGTAATCAGCATAAACTTTCAACTGGCAGTTTTTAATCTCATCTCTGAGTGCTTCCTCAATCGGGGAGAAAAAGTCATTCATCAACCTCATATAATTGAGGCTTACCTCAATGTTTAGTTGCTGCCAGTCAAACAATAAATCAGGATATAGGGTGCCATTGATGGCATTTGAGCACATGATGGTACTATCCGACGCTGAATGCAGATTTCGAAATGTAGACAAGAGATTCACTCCAGGGCTAGAGGACTTAGACAAGAGATTCAGAGAACGTGGCTACAGTGAATCGGATGTTAGTAAAGGGATGGAAGCCATCACTACCCTTAGAGCTATGCCATATTTTCTGAAGATGCCCCTAGGTTTTATCTAGATGATGGCCTTGTACAACCCTGTGTGATCTCTGATCTCTTGTCTAAGTCCTCTAGCCCTGGGTGAACAGGTCTCAGAGTCTACTTGAAAAGGTCAAGATACTTGGACCAGCTCAGGTTTTAGTGACTTATTAGTTATCCATCACCTGGGGGCATTATACATGTACTAATACACTTGTCCAAAGGTTCTTGGACTTCATCAGCTCAGGTGTGCTGGACCAGTTGGTTAATACCTCTGCAAGGAATCCAAAACATTAGAAGTAGCAACAACATCTGATCCCCTAGATTGTACAACTAGACTAAAAAAAACTCCCTCTCTAGTGAGGTTTGATCATATGATACAGTCAACTTCATAGCCCTTCCCCTTCCTGATCCCCTATTAGCAGCAACTAGATAAAAAACTCAACACAATATTGTCTAACCTAATGCATATTGACATTAATAGACTCACTTGTACCTGACCCTCACTGAACAAGAGGGGAAGAAAGAACACAAGGCACCACACACCACCCCTATATAATAGGTTAATTATCAAAGTGTGTGGTGTCAAGGGGAAGAAGGATACAATAAAGAAAGAAATTGCTGTCCAAAGAGCAAGGAAGGAACAGTCTCTGAACTGGAAGCATTATTCTAAAGCTTAACTTAAAGCAAAAATTAGCCTCCTCACTGCAAATACCAGCTAGGCTTGAATACAAAACCAGAAACTCCACCCAAAAATCCAACCATAAAGGCTTTCTTTGTGTACATCAGAAACCATAAACAAAACCACAGAAATAGCCAACCTGTTAGCTGAGAAGTTCAATAAAAACTTTTCCCCCCTGTCCCCACCACACATCTTCCAAAGCATCCCTACCACCTCCCCTCCACCTAGTATCTTCAAGGAGCAGATTGTAAATGCTTTCTTCAAAATGCCGCCTCTATGGGCACTATCCCAGGCTGATTTATTGCACCACTCTCTACTTTTTTTTAACCACAGTTTAAGCACTGGTTTGGTACCTGCTGAATGGAAAACAGCAACCATCATCCCATTACATAAAGGAGACTCTCCACAGACCCCGGGAACTATAGACCCATAAGCCTGACCAGCCTAATCTGCAAGGCTATGGAAAAAATAATCATGGAACTTATCAACAAAGATATAGGAGACCTCCAAACACTCAACTCAACCCAGTTTGGCTACATTAAGGGGAGATCCTTGATGGACTTCTTTAAGACAATCACCAAAACACTGGACGAAAGCATATCCATGCATACGGCCTAACTGGACCTGGCCAAGGCCTTTGACACTATTCTTTACTCAAACATCATTGATAAACTCACCAAGCTAAAGATCAACCCAAATATTGTCAGGTGGATTGCAAGCTGGCTCACCAATAGGCTGCACACAGTCAAAATAGGTGACTCTACCTCCACCAGCAGACGCATAACCAGTGGTGTTCCACAGGGATCTGTACTGGGGCCCTTATTCTTTTGAATCTACTTCTCGGATGTAAAGGCTGAAACAAAAGACCTATGGCTGACAACGTTTACTGATGAGTGCAAACTGGGTGCAGTCATTGAGTCAACAAAGGATGTCAACATCCTTAAAAGAGGGACTTAAACAGACAAAAGACTGCTGCCAAAGTCATTGGCTAAAACTCAAAGCAAAAAAATGCATTAATATCCCCTTCAGCAAGAGTGACATCTCTGCAGATTACCACATTAATAACAACACCCTTGCGATCAGTGATGAGAGATTTGGGCATACAGTTTAACAGCAACCTTTCCTTTAACCACCACATCTCCACAGTGGTAAGAAAGGTTTTCTACATTGCCCACCTCATAAGTAAGGACATTGCATCCAGGACAAAAGAGGTTATAACCCCCCAGTATTCCTCACTCATCAGGCCAATAATAGAGTGCAATGCTACCTTTGGTATGTACCTTACCAGGCACCTCCAAAGGTTTCTTACAAAGAAAATTCAGGGTTCTCAGCATATGTTGTATGTTGACAGACTGAAGTCACTGTCACTATACTCTCTGTTTTACAGACTACACCGTGACTTCTTGCCTTGCATATAAAGCAATCTCAGATTGTGCTCTAATGGAAATGTTGCACATTCCTAAATCAAAAATTATAAGATGCACTTGCTCTAGGGAACTGTACCTAGTATATGACATCAACAGGGCTTACTGGAGAGACAGATATGTCTCACAGAGATTACTTCTCCTATCCTCTGGAACAAACTTCCAGTTCATGTTACGCAGAGCCCCTCGCTGAGCCTATTTAAGTGTAATTTAGATGATTGGATGGGAAACCACAAATTCACCCCTGGAGTTTCATCTGTGTCCCTCTTGGACAGGGACAGTTATTGTTCATTTAGTTCCGCTTAATACCTTGATAATCTTGGGAAAAGGGGTTGTACTTGGATAGGCTTATAAGGGCCCTAGGGTCATTAGTCTAGAAACGTCCTATGATCTTTTGAATAATAAAATAAAATCTCTGACATCTTGCTCTAAATAGTTTAATACATTAAAAAGAGATCTGCAACTTTTTTTAAAGCACAGCACTTAGGCGTTGTAAGCTGCTATACTGCATACTAAAGGGCCAGCAGAACAACCAAAATGTTGTTACTCTGACATTTGCCTAAGTAAAACAGACAACCAGAAAGACTCTATTGTACTTCTGTTGACTATACAACTCTGTGCTCAGAAAGATACATAAAATAAACCAACAGAGTAGAACTCAATACATAAAACCTATAGCTCAACAATGGATTACAACTAGAGAAGCTTTGAAGGATCCTTTTGTGGCTTCTCACAGACACTTAAATAGTATATTAACACATAGGTATTTATATTTCAGTTTTATTAAGTGATAAATAGATGACTAATTCGAACAGAGGCTGTATACACATTCCTAAATATCATCCCTGCAGTTGCTGTTGGCACATGCTATACCTTATGCATCATGAAGAAATGTACACATAACTAGCTGAACTAATACAGATTAAAACAAAACAAACGAATGCAAAAATAGAACAAAACATTACAGACATGCAGCAATACAAATTATGGAAGTAGATAAGGACTGCATAGGTTATGTCGGCTATTCATCAACCTCAGATCTCACATACGAATACCTTAATTTTTGCCATTCCTCGCAATAATTCCTGATGGTTTTGGGTCCCATGCATCCTTGAATTTCATAACTGATTTTGTCCATTCTCTCTCTTCAGGAAGGTCAGATTAATCATTTAACCCTTCTTCCTTTCTATGAGAAAATATTTTATGGTGCTCCCTCCTGAATTACTCTCCTCACATCCTTAAATAATTTCTTATTCTGATGTATCCCTTTTTGACCATAAATCCCTGCCTTGCAGTGAAGAAAGGTGAGTTCAGGTTTACTCTGCAGGTATCTGAGCATGTATGTAATAACAAGGATACACATGAACTGGTATGTAAGCAAAGGTATTTGGATATGGATTGGTCATATTTAATTTGTGTATATTTACATAAACTGCAGTGGTAGTGGCTGAGCAGGTACCACACTCAGCTTTGAACCCGGAACATCATAAGACTGTGGGCTCTGCTCCCACACTAGGTGCTTAGATCGATTTTTCCCACACTAACACTACAGTGCAGTATTGAGAGGGGGTGCTCAACTTCTGAATGTGCCATCATTCAGATGAGATGTTAAACTAAGGCCCCCTCTGCTTGATTTGGTGGTACATCAGGTGAATGTAGCATTTCCCATGGCACTTAACAAAAAGACTACAGGAATTTCCAGGTGCAATGCTATACATACATATACATATACACACACACACACACACACACACACACACACACACACACACACACTAGGATATCACATTTATTTATTTATTTGTTTATTTGCAGTTTGTTAACCGGGAGACTCCACTGGGCCGACATGAGCCCTTTTTCAATGGAGGCCCGGGGAGAAAAGCTCAATGTACAGACATAAAAAGTACAGCAAGAATTAATATAATTAATAAAATTAATAGAATTACACAAACAAAAGTTAATACAAGTCAATAAAAATCACATGAGGTGGTATAGAATTATACAGAGTGATTGTATAAGCAGGATCATCAGATGTTGTAAAATGTGTTGGAAATCCCTGATCTATTAGTGTAGTCTATAATTTACAAAATCAAGTTTTACAAAGTCAAGTTTAAGTATCATAAGCAGTGTTGCAGTATCATTATAGTTTGCAATGATAAGAGGTTCTGAACAACCTGAGATGGTGAGAATACAATTATGGGTGGATTAGAAAGCATAAGAAGTATTAGGGATTATAGATTAAGAGGGTTGGGAGCAGGAGCATTCCCAAGTAGAGGAGAGATGTGAGTGGAGTAGAGTCTTGAAAGAGGAGAGGTTCTGGGTGGTTCGGATATGGGGAGGAAGTGAATTCCATTTACATGCTAGGGAAAATGACAGTAGTAGTTGTCCAGGAGTATGTATGGGTTTGGAAACCTTGGGGAGATTCTGATTGTTGGACCTAAGGGGTCGATCAGGGAGATGTAAGGGAAGGATGGATGTGAGAGAGGGGATTGTGCTGACTTAAAGATAAGCTTGTGGACAATAGGAAGCTGAATGTACAGGAGATAGTTGGGGAGTTATAGCCAATTCAGGACTGTAAGGCGACACAATGGTGAGAAGAGGATTTAGAACTGGTGTCAAACTTGACGATTTTATTGTAACAGGAAGCCAGTTTAGCCTTAAGTGTGGCTTGTAGATTGGTAAGGATAGGTGCACCGTAGGTGAGGGAGGCAAGGAGGTAGGTGTTAGAAAGAGCAAGCTTGGATGAATAGGGTTAGGAAGTGATTATGATGATGGAGCATTCCGAGCTTCTGGTGGGTTTTCTTTATGTTGGTTTGAAGATGAATGTTAAACTTTAGTTGTTAATCGATGTGAACACCAAGGAGCTTAGTGTAGGGGACTACTTCAATAGGGGTCATGTTTTGGCTTAGTATGGAGAAGGAGTGTTTGTCGAATTTTGTATTCTTAGATGGGGTAAATATCATAATTTTTGTTTTAGCTGCATTAAGAGCAAGGTGGTTATTAAGCATCCACGTCTCAGTGTTGTTGAAGTCGACTTGAGTTGCATGCATGAGTTTGGGGAGAGAGTCAGCTGAGCAGATGATAGTAGAATCATCTGCATATTGGACTAGTTTAGTGTTTGTGATACAGAGATGAAAGTTGTTAATGAAAATGTTAAATAATAAAGGTCCCAGGATAGAGCATTGGGGGACGCCTGTTAAACTGTCAAGGTAAGGAAAAGTGCAGTTATTCCATTTTACAGCTTGTTGCCTATTTGAAAGGTAACTGGAGAACCAATTGATGGAAGAGGAGAGACTGAGTTGCGAGAGTTTAGACAAAAGTAGGCTATGGGAAATGGTGTAGAATGCCTTTGAAAGGTCGAGGAGAAGGGTGGCCACAATATTTCCTGAGTCGCGAGCTTGGTTGATGTTATTGAGGAAGGATAGAAGGGCTATGGTAGTACTGTGTCTGGGTCTGAAACCATGCTGTGTTGGAGTTAGTAGAGTGTTGTCTTAAAGATAAGGTAATAGCTGCAGGTGGATACATTTTTCAAGAATTTTGGAGATAGGGGAAAGAATTGCTATGGGGCAATCCAAGATCTAGAAGGATACATCCAATAAAGTAATCCCAAAACAAAAAGAACTCTCGTTCTGGTCTGCTACAAGACACAGTATTAACAAGTCAAGATGCAGTCAGTAAGTCAGTTGATCGCTAGCCACCAGTTCACTGCACACATACTCACTGTGTAAAATGGTTCACACAATGACAGCAGAATGTGACTAAAGTAACAAAAACAATTAGGCACAAGGACCACAGAAAAAAGATTTTTTTATGTACCACCTTGGGTTCCCCAAAAAGAGATCACTTGCCCAGTGGAACTAACCTGGTCAGCAAAGCATAAGCATATAAATTAAATAAGGATATTTCATTTTCAAACAATGTGATGTTATTGGTATTTTTTATTTAAACAGCTATATCTGTATCTATATCTATATCTATATGTATATCTATATCTAGTTTTTTATGTTTATTTTCTGTGGAGGACATCGCCCTTCACCTATTTTCCCATGCAGGAAAACACTCCCTTCACTCCATCACACTTAAAAATAATTTCCTCTGAGGTTGCTGAATCTTAAGGAAAGGAAAACAGTCTTGGCTTTCCTAGAACCAGTGTTTTCTACAATCTGGTATGATCTGTTGAGTCACATAGGAAGTCTTCATTAAGCCCTGCCATCCCCAAACAAAAGGAGAAACTAAAAGCAAAAGAATAAGTTTGCAGTTTCTAATCAGGGCTGAATAAAATGTACCATGGAAGTGACTGATGCTGCTGAAGTAAAGGCGAGGAAGACTGAAATGCTAGCTTTGGGAATAGAAAGAAATGGAGGTAAAATCATTGGCAGGTAGATAGTATTCAGACCATCATTGCAGAAACAAAAGATAAATGTCTGAAAAGCAAAACTGATGACTGGGCAAACAAACATCTTCCATGACTTCTGCTCTTCATCTAACTGCTTGCTTTGAACTGGGAAGTGTATCTGTTTTGGATAAGGAACAAAGGAAACACAAGCAGAAATTATTAGGCAGCTAGACTCAATCAGACAGTGATGAACTCTTCTGTAAAAAATGAGTATCTTTGCAATAGTCCTTTTTAGCCTAAATGGGAGTGCAGAATACGAGGTGAGACTGAGAGGGAGACTGTCAGTTTGTAATTTCCCTCCTTTGTAATTCAACTTGGACAGCTACACAAAATGAATTACTGCTGTAAAAAAATCTAAATAACAGCTAAATAATATTACAATGTTATTATAATGTACTGAAAAACAACATCAGTAAGAGCTATTGTCTCTTGAAACAGAAAAAGAGTGACTTCTCCATTCTGTGGTACTGATATTCATTTAATTCTGCAGGTACAACAAGCATTGAATAACAGATGCCACTTTTGGATTGCAGAAGTCTAGCCTTCAGTCATTTGGTAAATTAAATGATTTATAATATGGGAATGTGGCACAGACTGAAAATGGTGGAAGCATCATTATGGAAATATTTGGAGAAGGAATGCAGTTTTCCATCACTACCCTGGTTAACAAATGCAAACTAAACTAACAGAGTGAAATAAGAGATATGATCAATGAAAAGAAGAAGGCATGCATAAAGGTACGATGTGAGTGAGAGGACAAGAAGTCATCCTTTGAGAATACCAAAAGGCAAAAAGACCACCTATCATGTTAAGATCATCCTTGATATGAAGATTGTTGTTGCTGAGGTAATGGGAGACCAAAGGAAAAATATTAAGGTAAACTGGAGCTTGTAGAATGAACTGAAAGAGCATTATATTAGTGGAAGGTGATGTTTGAAAATGTTGCAAATTACATCTAGCTCTAGTGACATGGGGAATAAAGCTCTCACTATAGACTAAGTTCAAGCACCTGTTCAACTGGGTAATGGAGCTTGCCAGGGAGGATTGAAGTAAGTGGGTATTGATGGTTTGCCTATCCTGGGAACAGGGAGATGGCAAAGTATCACCCACTGGGTGAAACCTAGCATGGTGTACTAGGTACTGTATCAGAGCATCATAAGCCCATGCATGCACATAGCCAAGTGAATATGTGGAGGTCTGCTCCCAGTGTCTACCAGCATGCAGCAGAGCACAGAGAGTTATCGCAAAGAAGGAGGGGGGGTGCTTCAGTAGAGGGAGGTGTTCACTGCTTTGCAGGACTAGAAAGCTGTGCCTCTCCATATAATCCAGCACTAAACACTGGGCAATAAATGTGCCAACTGGCATACCCAGTAGGATTGAACAGAAAATAGAGTGGTTACCTAGCCCAGAGATACCTGTTTCTGTCCTCACAGAACAAATGGGCAGAATGAGTACAGGTAGAGTGGCCCGTAGGCCAATTCTGTGAATGAAAATAGGGCTGTAAATGTCACAGAAATGTAGAAATAATGAATACGTTGTAATGACTGTATTGAAACAAGATATGGTGCCAAAATCGATAGACAAAGTTGGCATATATAGTGTGACAAAATTGATAGTGACTATCAGAAAAGTAGAGAAAGAACTAAAAAGTCTTCAGGGAGATAAGAAGTAAAGTCCAGATAACTTGCCTCCTCGAGAGCTAAAATTGTTGCGGCAGGGTCATGGTAAACCACCAGCACAAATCCAGAGTCTCCTAATAAACTGGAATGGTGCCAAAGGAGCGGATTTTGACATTGGTTGTTACATTGTACAAAGGCAAGTCAAGGAAAGTGCCAGGTAATTATAAAAGGGTTTCATTTCCATCCCACAGAAGGTTTTGGGAAATATTTTGTGGGGCAGTGTAATAGAGTTACTGAATTCTCATCAGTGAGCAGCAGCAGGAATTCACCCAATGGCAAATCCCTTCTTCACTCAGTCTGATGCCGTTATACACTATAGTCACCATCAGAAGGGACAACAATGACCCCCCCCCCCCTGGATTCCATGCATCTGAACTTGTACAAGGCCTTTAGCACTGCATCACACAGGAAAGTGGGAGGAAAACTGAAGGCTATGCCAAAATAAGACTGGAAGACTGTTCAGAAGGATAGACTGAAAGTGGCGAAAATTAATAGAAAAAGCAATTGGTAGTGGGATACCACAGCACTCATTGCTGAAATTGGTCTTGTTTAGTGTGTTTCTGTCAGACATCACCCTGGGATTGGGAATGAGATCAGTTTCGATGTAGAAGCATGGATTCAATCACAAGTAATTCACTGGTCTCATAAAGGTGAGTCAGTCTACAGGCAGCCCTGTAGCAGACATCAGGCAAGGCAGACTGATAAGCAGCTGTAATGTCACCTTAAAAAAAATCAAATCTTAAGTGGGGAGAAAACATGGAAAATGTACATGCTTGTGGTGTTACCTAAGTAGGACAGAGGAAGAAAAAAATGTCAATGGTTACAATTGTTTCTACCCTGATACAAAGTGAAAAGCAAATGACAAAGGCGACGAAGGTGCTGGGGTCATAGGTGAGGGAGTAGATTTCAATTAGTCTAAGATTAACCTTCCCTAGAGCAGGACATGGGTAAAGCCACATCTAGAGTAATACATCCACTAATGGTGCCCACAGATGAAGAGAAAATCAGCTACTAATAGACAAAACAGAATTGCACTGGTGAAGACACTGAATATGTTGAGGTACAAAAAGAAACCTAAATAGTTCTGCATAGATAGAATGGAAATGGGACAAGGAGTATGATTTAGATAAACTGTTTTGTAAGGATGCAAGTGGCCAGGCTTTAGGAAAGAGTGACAAAAGTGTGGAGAAGAAAGCATAGTCTGCATCTGCAAGGGGATAGTTCAAGGGAGGTATGAGGAAACATTACTAGAAAAAGAAGATGTTAAGTACTACAATTCAGTGTCTGAAGTACTGACATTTTGTAGTTGTAGGGTATCAGGACTGCCTGAAATAAAAAAATAGATCAAAAGGAAGAATAAATGAGCTAAAGGCTGTATGCAATACTCAAATTGACTTGATTATGAATCCTACACAATTGCACTTTATAAGCACTTACATGAGTGCATGGATTGTGCTATCCCAAACAGAACCAAGATGCTATCCTCCAAAAAAAGGAAGCCAATCTGGTGGTCCCCTGCCATAAACAAACTGTACAACAGAAGGAAGAAACTGTTGCAAAAGAGAGTAAAATCCCATGAGTGGAGGAGCTCCCTGGTCAGCCTCAGTAAGAAGCTGCGATCCCTGAAAAAATCCTTCAAAGCTAGTTACAAAAACAAAATTGCCACTGATTCTAAAGACAACCACAAAGCATTCTATAGTTATGTCAAGAATCTCAATGTCAACACTCAGATCTGCTCTGAGTTACAGCACAATGGCACTAAATATACAGACCCAACTAATATTGCCAGCATCCTGGCAGATAGGTTCAGTGCTAACTTTACCTCCCTTTCACCCACCTAAAGATCCCATCTCTATACCGGAAGAATGCAAAGTTCCTGTAATCACGGCTGCACAGGTAAAAACCACACTCTCCAAAGCCAAGAACACAGCATCCATGGGACCAGACAACATCCGAGGCTGTGTTCTACATGAACTACAGAAAGAAATGGCACCCCACATAAGTACCATTTTCAATCATAGCCTCACCTCAGGCTTTGTGCCTGCTGAATGGCACACAACGATGGTTATCCCACTCCACAAGGGGGGAGCCACTACGGACCCCGGCAACTACCACCCCATTAGCCTGATGAGCCTGGTCTGCAAGGCCATGGAATGTATCATCATGGGACTTATAAACAAAGACATTGGTAATCTCCAAACTCTGGACCCCCACCCAGTTTGGGTTTGTAAAAGGCAGATCATGTCTCCTATACCTGATAGACTTCTTTGAAACAGTCACCAAAGCCGTAGACAAAGGTAAGGTGGTTCACACAGTGTATCTAGATCTTACCAAGGCTTTCGACACCATCCCCCACTCTGGAATTATAGATAAACTCACTAAACTAGGTATAAATCCCCATGTCACAATATGGGCTGCCAACTGGCTCACTGACAGAACCCAGACTGTGAAAGTAGCAGACTCCAAATCCGACTTCAGACCAGTGACAAGTGGAGTACCACAGGATTCAGTCCTGAGTCCGATCCTGTTTGGTATCTACTTCTCTGAAGTACAGGCTAACACAGAAGGTCTTTGGCTAATGAAGTTCACAGATGACTGCAAACTAGGAGCCATAATAGAAACCCCTAACGATGTGTACATCCTACAAAAGGGCCTCACTGAGACAGATGCCTGGTGTCAAAGCCATGGTCTCAAGCTCAATGCCAAAAAGTGTATTGTCATCCCCTTTGGTAAAAACTCTGTACCCATGAACTACAACATAGGTGGTAGTATACTTAACACTAAAAGTGTGATAAGAGACCTTGGGACACAGGTGGACAGTAGTCTCTCCTTTGATAATCACATCACCACAGTAGTCAGGAAATCCTTCTACATGGCACACCTCATCACAAAAGGTTTCTCATCCAGAAAAAAAGAATTCATTGTTCCCCTCTACTCATTAGACCCATTATAGAGTACAACGCCCCTTTTGGTATGTACCTCACAAGACATCTACAACAACTGGAAAGGCCGCAGAAATACCTCACAGAGAGGATTACCAGCCTCGAACAGATGCCCTACACAGACCGTCTCAAAAAAGTCCAGCTTTACTCCGTCACATATCACCTACTTAGAGGTGATCTCTGCCAAACATACAAAGCTATATCAAACCCAGAGCTGTTGGACATGCTCCACTTAAAGAGATCCCAATCCCTCCGAGCTAAGCCTTGTCACCACAATAAACAGAACATGCTGGAGGGATAGATTCCTGTCCCAGAGACTTCCCATACTCTGGAATAAACTACCTATTTATATCAAACAATGCTCCTCATTAGCACTCTTCAAGAAAAATCTTGATGATTGGATGGGAAATAGGAAATTCACCCCGGGAATCACCTCTGTGGCTCTGCTCAACAGTGGTACAGGAAAATAATTTTCTTGGGTGGCAAAAGCCAAGATACCTTTTTAGCTGGGCTTGTATAGGCCCCAGGGCCGATAGCCTAGTACCTACCTATGAACCTATGAACCTATTATGTGTTAATCTCTGCCTAATACCTGTATGCATTCATATGAAGAAATGCTACACCTGCTATGAGTGCAGTGAAAGAGACTGTGTAACTGTACATACAGATGTATGTAGCAATATATATATATTTTTAGATCACATTCAGAATGAAAATAAAATAAAAAAACAATTTACATACTATATCTCTATGTGGTTAAATGTTGCAACATTTTTGATAATTGAACCTCTCTATGGTGTTGTAGCAACAATATTTAATAACTGATATGATAAAGCAAAATGCATCACTCCACATATGCTTCACAGTGTCAGACAAGATATTACAAAAGAGATCAATTATATCAGACCTCCAACTCGCAAACTGCAAATGTGCAATGCGTATCCCACCCCAGGCTAATGTAATTGTTCATCCAGTCCACCCTACATTTAGGTTTTTGTCCCCATTATTCCATAATAGCTTGTGTTAAGCACTTTACCACTAACAAAGATTGAATAATAATTCAATCCATTGAAGCTCCTGCCTTGATGCTTTTTTCACCTCTGCCTAATTCATTGATGTGGGCAGCAGATAGAGTAGTGCGTTATAAAGGAGTACTACTCTCAATTTAGCATTGTAATTTATAAACTTATGAGAACCTGTCTCTCATTATAACAAAAGTGTAAAAGCTATATTTTAACAGCACCATTTTAGTAGTGGTATTAGCGGTTGCTGCTCAGGTCCTAGTTCTTAATATAAATAACATAGATCTGGCACTTGGCTAGCTATCTAGCTATCAACCATTAGTCTAGAAGTAGAGTTTAAGTTTAAATACCAAATGCTATACGTTTATGCCTGCTTTTAACTTTGTAATATGAACATAACTTTTTCTTGGTTTAGACACCATTTCTGCTTTCTTAATCAGAGCTTCGGCCTTTCCCTGTGAATGCCTTTAATGCTTTTTCTGTAAATATTTGTGGGTGCCGAAGCGTGTTTCTCACTCTATTTGTGCATACTTAAGTATCATTAATCTATGTCTTTATTTCACTAAATAATTTAATTAGTAACAATTGTGAATGACACTGCTGCTAATTTTATTGTGTTACCCAGCTCATTATGTTTTAATTGCTGTTAGGTAAGGTTTGCCTTGGCTAATATTACCGGCTTACTAGAAAGATACGGTGTAATATTTCATCACGCATCAGATATCTTTGCTGTTTTTATATTTTACTATATTTGCTGAGCATATGTTGTTTAAGTCCTGTACTAAAGTCAAATTCTTATAAACTGTACCTGTTCTTTTTCTTCCACATTTTCTATCAAGTACCCAGCTCACTGAGCTCCATATCCTGTCCTTGGGAATCTGACTCATCTGACCTGAAGGCTAAGGACCCACTCCAATCTGGTATTTCAGTATAGCATCTACCATCCTGCTCCCCAAAGTATTAAAAAGGAAGCAAAAGTATGTTTGTATCCTAAACCTGCCAGTACATTCTAGAATTGTTACAACTAATTTATGGTGACTAATAGGTCACTTTAAGTCAGGATAGCCAGCAGCCATTCCCGTATAGACTGTGTACCTTTCCTCGATACTAGCTTTGTACCTTACTTCTAGCCCCTTAGTTTTTATCCCTGACCTGTCCTTTCAGAATCTTCACTGTACTTTAGAGTTCTTCCACTAGGTGGCGTCCTCTCCCAGTCCTCTCTGACTCTTCACTGTACTTTAGAGTTCTTCCACTTGGTGGCGTCCTCTCCCAGCTCTTCTCCGCTCTCAGTTTGCCTGCTACCTCTGCATCTAATCTTTTTCCTATCCCTGGCCCAAGTTTCATGGTTAAATATTCTCCACTTCATCTCTGTGACTACTTTATTGCACTCCAATTCATCCTTTTATATATTGTATTTTACCTACTAAATCCCCTCCTATACTCCTCCCACTTCTACCCTATCTCTTTACACACCTCTTATATTACTCTACCTTGCATCATATGCTTTTTCACTGATTGTTCTTTTCAACATTCCTCCCTGTCTTGTCTCTACCCGCTCTGTTCCCTCTCTTGTCTCTACCCACTCTGTTTGCCCTGCGAGCTCACTCCGCTCCCCTACCCTCTCCCCCAAATTCCACCCACCCCCAGAGGCCCTTGACTTATACTTCCTTACCACACCCTCTTCTCCATCCCACCAATTACACATTCCCACTACTCTAATTGTTTAGAACCATACCCCCACCTGACATCTAACCACTAACAATTTCCCTCCACATAAACTAATTAACCACATCCTATTTCCTCTCTAATTGTCTTACTTTAATCCTAACACCTACAAATAACTCTTATCCAAACATAGTAACATGCCTACAACAAACATGCTAACTCACTCTACCCTTACCAAGCTACTACTCATTACCACACTCATACCTATTCTAACCTCAGCCTATCTCCTTACCTCCTATGAAAACCTGATCCAGCTTCAGTTTTACTACCCCTCCAAACAGCTGCACAGACTCTTACTCTATCCCATAGTCATATAAACATTACAGCCATACCTACCTGCTAGCCAAATACCACAGAGTTACACACATTACATATTATAGTCTCATAGTAAAGAAATATACATATCCAAATATTAATATACATAATCCCAGACTAAGACTAAAAAATCTTTCCTTAAAGGATGGTGACATTCATCCTAACCCTGGCCCGACAAATACCTCAACAATTGAAACTCATAACCACAATCCTTCTATCCCACTAATTCCCTCTCGACCTCCCAACTCACTCCTACTAGCACAAATCAATATTCAGAGTTTAAACAATAAAATAGCCCATCTCCATGCTCTCCTAGAAGTTCACTCCTTTGATATCCTATGTCTGACTCAGACATGGTTAAAACCTGGAACTAAAGATATTGAAATTATCCCTCCAGGATATAATATATTGAGACAAGACCGCATAAAGCGTAAGGGAGTGGGGGTAGCAATTCTATTTAAAGATGGCCTGCAAATCACCTCTTCACAATATAACCCACCCTTGGACAATAATGCAGAAGTCCTTATTTCCAGACTACAACTCAACCCAAGTAAGTCATTATACATTATCTGTATCTACCTCCCACCTGGTAATAACACCAATACAATGGAGGTTATCCTAGATTAGGGGTCAACAACTTACCCACAAGAAACAATAATACTAGCGGACTTTAATATGGATTGGAAATTTGTTAACATTGAAAATCCTACCTCCCATATCAACTTTCGTGGTTTCTCTCAAACCATCAGCTCCACAACCAGAATAAACAAACCAAGCAAAAAAGAGAGCACCTTAGATTGGATCCTTATCAATAAACATCACCAAACCTATAAGGTAGGAACCTTACCTGATGATATAAGCAATCACTCATTGACCTATATTATCAGGCAAAAGAATGACATTTTAACCCCCCCCCCCACACACACATATAAAAACTCACAGAATACCAAACACTTTAATCTTACGCAATTCCAAAGTGAGCTGAGTGCATGTGACTGGAACCCTCTAAAAAGACTTCCACTTGAAGAGGCTGTTAAATACTTTAACTCTAAATTCTTAACTATCCTAGACCAACATGCACCTAAGCGTTCCATTAGAATCAAGTCAAAACCAGCCCCCTGGCTCTCAAAAGAAACCAGACAAAACATCCTAATCAGGAACAAATCTTGGGCTAAGTGGCATGCCACTTAAAATATCTCTGACCAGCAAACTTTTAGGCAACAGAGAAATATAAAAAAGCTGCACTCACAGACAAAAAGAACTTTTATTGCAAACTGCAACAAACCCACCAAAATACTCCACAAAAGTTCTGGACAAGTATCAATAGACTTCTTCACCCAGGGCACTCCAGTACTCCAGCACCACTAGGGTCTAGTCTTAACACTCCCCAGGAAGCTGCCAATGCCTTCAATACCATCTTCACAGAAGCTATGCAATCTCTATCCAGTCAACTATCCTGAGATAGCTCAAGCCTCTCTACCCCCAATTCTAGCGCTCTCCCTTCTTTACGACTACAACCCATCTCTACTACCTGCATCTTTAAACTTCTCCTAAAACTTAAGCCATGTACTCCTTCTGCTGACCAGAT
>NC_056741.1:1427368379-1427457054 GCF_019279795.1 Protopterus annectens
AGCTTAATTCAAATAAACCTAGTTTTAGTTCAATTACACCTTTAAAAATAAAATTAAATGTTTGCCAGTTAAAGGAAGCTAAGCATCAAAGTAATCATATGCAGTGTTAATTTAGGGTCAGCCAGTACAGTTAACTGGTAATATTTCTTCCTGCCACAGATCTCATAACATTCAAACATAAGTTACTGAATTCCGACTGTCATAATATAGTTTTACAGAAACTACAGTGAAAGACCCATTGGTATATTACTTGATTGCATCTAGACACATTCAGTGTCATTAAGAAGGGCTGCTCTTGTCAGTCTAAAACTTTCTTTGTGAGGAAACACATACTCAGTACATTCTGGAAATTATCAGAAATATGTAATATATTTTAAGTATGCATTTATTTTTCTGATCTAGCAGAAGATTTCTTCTCCATGTACATGGTAAAACGCATCAAATTAAAATACTATATTTTTTACGCAATGAATGGTTAAGCCCTCTAAATATACCAAGCCATCATAATATTACACATAAAGAAGTTAATTGGCAACAAGCGAATAAACTTCTACAGGTAAGAAAGGTTTTATCATGTTCGGTAGTCCTAATACATTCAGTTTTGTTTTTAAAAGAATTAGGCATTTTCTGACTGACAAGTGTTTCTTATTCATCTGTGTCATCTGTCTAATGTTACCTGCTCCACCCTGAAACATGGAATCTTGGAAGATTCAGTGACATTACTGGGTTAACAAATAAAAAAAGGAAGAGTTTTCATGTTATAGAATATAAATGTATAGGTCTTCTGTCTGAGTATTTATAACAAGATAAATCAGACATGCATTTAAATATTTGAACAACAGGTACAGGTAGGAATCTCTGTCATAGAACAAGTGGGTGTCAAGCACTTGAAAAATAGCTCCTTGGACTATTTGAAGAGATGCATGAAGGAACACTTGGACTGTATGTCCCAACATGGTATGAGCCTAGCACTAAGCAATATGAACAAAACATAACTGACTTTAATAACTGGCTTAGTTTTTGATGTCATTCTAAGGAGGTCCATTATCTGTTAGCTTGGGAGGACATAATCAACAGAACACTACTTTGTCAGGGATGGCCTGCACGTGTCCCCTCTAGGGTTTTGAATACTGGAAAAGGCATTAATTCTCTACCCCGTAGTGCCTTTTTAGGCAATGCCAACCATAAATCTGCCAACATAATGAAACAAGCAAAACAATATATGTGTTACTAATGATTGCCAGGAGCCTAAACAAGAAACTCCTCTCCCTACAAGCCCTCCTCACCCTGGAGAATGTAGATATCTGTGTAGTGTCTGAGACATGGTTTAAAATGGAGGACAGCATTCCAGCTTGGCAAGGCTATAATACCTTTCACATTTTTAGACCATCCATTGTGCAGGAGGGGAAAACAGGAGAGCTGTCTCAAACTTCATTCAAGAGAAACTCACATCAAAGCTGGAAAAGCCGTGTAATGCACTGGAGCTTTTTCATGTAAAAATTGCCACCAAAAAAGTCCCATATCAGATATTATCTACAGACGTTCCCCTATGACCCAAGAAAGCATCAATGCCTATCTACAAGAACTGGAGTGTCTCAGTATTAAACCCAATGCCTTTTTCCTAGGTGATTGTAACTACCCAACTATAGATAAGGAGACCTATACCATTACAAGTGAACAAGCACAGAGATTCCTGGGCTTTGACAAATTGTTCCAAGGCATTTATATTTACAAAGTACCCACAAGAGGGAACAATATCTTAGGCCATGTCTTTACCAATGGGAAGGCATCTTGATCTAACCCTTGCATATCATCATAACTTGTTAGGTCCGATCATAAAGCTGAGTCCTTTGAAATAAAACTGAAACCAGAAGCCTCTTCCAAACATGGCTGCATTTAGAAAGTTTTCTTAGACAAATGTTCTATTCCTAAGAGATTCATTGGCAAGCTTCAAATCCCAACCATACTCAAAAATTCTGTGAGATACAAGGAAGTACGTACCACCTAACTCTACCAACATATAAACAGGTGCAAGGGCAAATGCCAGAAACAACCTCCACCCCCTATTCATCCTGACTGAAACTATATTATAAACAAGCGATATAATAAAAAGAAAAGTATTTTGTCCAAAATAAGAAGGTAATTCTTAGAATTATACAGCCTGTGACAAAGGGAAATACTGCCAGCCCAGCTATCTGGAATTTTGTAAATAATTCTATGTCATTTGTGAATATTGATATGATTTATACAGAAGTGTGTGTAAAGGGGTCTATATTACAACATAAAAAGATCAGCATCTGAACAGCTTAAAAATCGAAAATGCCATACCTCGAAGTCATTAATTATATCTACCAACTCCGAGATTGCACTACAATGAGGAAAGGGCAAATTTTCTGATCTTCACTGTACCACAATCTCACAAAAAACACATTGATGAATGGCATTTCCGATATTTAAGCCATTCAATCTTCACACTCTTCGATTTTGAACCCGTGTAAAGTACTGAGCTAAAATGTAACCACAGCATGCCCTATTGGAATATGTTTAATGGAAACTGAAACACAGGAGGTTAACTTGAAAAAAATTCAGGGAAAATAGTAAAAATTAAATTGTTTTTATAATTACTGGGCCATAAACAGAAGATGTTATCTCTCAGTTTTAGTGCAGTAGCAGACACAATGCCTAGAGCTGGAAGTTTTTTTGTACTGTCTTGAAAGAGAAGTAATTACTAGGTTTGAGATGTAGAAGTATTTTATTGTTTTATGATTTCCAGGATCTGCAAACATCTGAGAGATATGCATTTTTCACAAGGAGATGCAAAATAACAAAGGGGGTTTAGCTTGGGAACTGAAGTCAGATGACAAAATGTAATATCACCCAAGCTAGCCCAGCAGTAATATTTGATATTAATTTAACAACTCTCTTAGAGAGAAACTGGGCATTTTGTATTTTGTGTTTGACCTAACAACATCAGCTGGAAACATCCACTCACCGCTGTACTTGCCTTGCTGTAAGTAAGTTTTTAGGGCATAGTAACTCTTTTTGATTCAGATAGGAATACAGTAAAGTGTAGATTAGATGTTTTCTTTATTTATTTGAGACTGTCCTGCACTGTTGTTTTAAATATTTCATTTGATTTTGAAGTCTGATGTAACTGATTACTTACCGAGTATTGTCTTTTTCTTTTATTCTTCTTCTTTTGGCTTTTCCTGGTTAGTTGTCACCACAGTGTATCACCTGTCTCCTTATGATTGGCAGTAGAGTTTTATGGTATTGAGTTGCTAGTCTGGTGCCCATCCTTCCACGGAAGGCACACACATGCACGCACACATGCCTAGGGCCAATTTAGAGTTTCCAATCCACTACAGCATGTCTTTGGGATGTGGGAAGAAATCGTAGCACCTGGAGGAAACCCACGAGATCACAGGGAGGACATGCAGACTCCGCACAAAAGGCACATCAGCCAAGGATCGAACCAGAGAACCTCTTGCTGTGAGGTGACAATGCTAACCGCTGCACCACCGTGGCCATCCTGTCTTGTTCTTTTATTATTTATTATTAAATATATTTAAACCTTTTAATTGTGGCTGGTCTGTTTAGAGATATTTAAGCTGGGTCTATACTGGATGCTCGAACTTTCAAAAGTTCGAGTGTCATATGGTCGACACCATATGACTGAACTTTTGAAAGTTCGAATGTTTTAATGGAGATCTTCGTACAGCATGGAATGGTAAAATTTCCCCTTTTCTGCACTGTAGTGCGATCTCAGAGTTGGTATATTTAAAGACTGGGGGGTGTGGGGGATGCAGGGGGGCTTTCCCCCTGTTTAAAACACTCAGGTAGGTTATTTGTGTTGTTTATTTATTTATTTATTTATTTATTGGTGATGTTTGAACTTTTAAAAGTTTGATCACATGGTGTCGACCATATGACACTCAAACTTTTAAACATTCAAGCATCCAATAAAGACCCATTTAAGCTCTTAGAGTACTAGCATATCCACATGGTGCCACTACACAGGCCACTCTTAAATAGCCTTGCTCTTGTTCAGACTACCATTTGGATTAATAGTAACATTACACAGTAAGATCGGACACCCTTAATTAAGAGCCTTAAAGTACCTGATATGAGTTGACTGGTGACAGTCAAAACTACCTTATCATCTGGGCAGAAGGGGGCATAGCTAGTAAACCTGTGCCAGCCTTTCCCAGGTGTGTGTGTGTTTGTATATAAATCAAATCTCAAGAAGTGTGTGTGTGTCAGCTGCTTGGGCAGGGACATGAAGCATTGATTGGACAGAGAGGGTAATGGAGGTCTTAGCTTGGCCACTCAGCTGAGATTTCAACTCTATAGCTGTGCCAGTGGGGAATTTTATTGGGGATCTGGAGAAAGAGAGAGAAACTAGCCCCACACTGACTGTGATAACTGTGTGCACTTTACTGTGTGTGTACTTGTCATCCTCCCAGTGTGTACATTTCCCACTGTTGCCAGAGGTGAGGATTGAGGCTCATTGATTACTGGGCCACTGCTGGGGTGTCACAGTTTAATTGGTGGCAGTGGTGGGATAGCCACATCACATATTATTTGACTTGTAGTGGTGTGGATATTGAATTCCAGTAGCCTGTAAGCAGTGGTCACTAAGGAAGGTGTTTGTACTCTCAATCAGCCACACAGTGAACATTCAGAGTTTCATATCACAGTTTATTTATTTATTTATTTTTGATAGCTTAGTTAGTTAGAGGGAGCAGACAAGCATGTCAACACAAGAGTATGGCAAGCTGACAAGGAGACAGTTGGCTGAGATGTGCCATGCTAAAGGACTGGTGCATGCTAACCTGACTAAAGAAGAAATGACTGAGGCTTGGGAACAGCTGCATCACAGACCAGCAATCAGGAGGACAACAAGGCTGGCCTTGGAGATATACAACTCTCAATGGATAGTTCATCCTTGCTGCAGAGGACTTAAAAATCCATCTGATGTTAAAGAGACTTGAACTGGAAGCCAAATGTTTGGAAATAGAATCAACAGAGAGTCTGCAGCAGGAGAAACAAATGGAATTAGAAGCAGCAGAGAGATTGAGATGTCTGGAAGCTGAAGAGAATGAGAGGCAGAGGCAAAATGAAAAGGAGATGCTGACTCTTCACCAAGGTCATGGAGGTAATGGGAAAGGGAGTAACCAAACCCCAGAAGCAACAAAGGTCAGTAAATTTCTTCCACAATTTACAGAGAGGGCAGTTTTGATAGTTTCATTCATATGTTTGAAAGGGTGTATAAACAGTATAATGTTGACCAAGGGCTCTGGGTGCGTTTCCTGACCCCCTTACTCCATGGTAAAGCTGTAACTATTTCTAAATTGTATGATACTGATTGCTTAAATTATAATACTGTAAAAAACTGTCTTTTAGAATGTTTTAAGTTAACACCTGAAGCTTATAGAAAAAATGTTTTGTGAGCACAGACATAAGGCAGATGAAAGTATGTGTGAATATATTTCTGATCTAAGCATTGATTTTCACAGGTGGGTGAGTGGATGTCAGGTCACCACTTCTGAAGGACTGGCAGACCTTTTGGTGAGGGAATAAGCCCTTACCACTCTTTGCTGAGGACATGCAAATCTGGTTAGTTTTAGACAATGAAGTACTGCAGATGAGTTGGGGAAGAAGGGAGACATATACCTAGCAAGCAGGGCATCACTGCACAGGAAAAGGATACCCAGTGCTGCTCAGGGGTCTAAGGGAACCCATGGTGGGCAGCCTAGACTGCCACAACAGAGTCTATCAGTAGCAGGGGAAGCCATTAGTCCAGATACATGTCAAGGACCAAGGGTTAAATGTTTTAAATGCAACCAGTGAGACCATGTAGCATATACATGTCCATGGAGGCAAGGCGGGGAACAGAAGGTGGGAGAGCCAGTAAGTGAGAATGACAAAATGCCAGCAGTAAGTTGTCTTGAGACAACAAGGGTACCAAACTACCACATAAGGTTATATCCTATCTTAGTGGATGGGAAAGAGGCCACTACTAAGAGAGACACAGCCTCTGAACTAACCATTGAGAAGCCTGGAATGGTTAAAAAGGAGAACTACATGCTTGGGTAGTCTACTCCAGTCAGAGGTTTCAGAGGGACCCATTCCAAATACCTTTGACTAGGGTTCACTTTAACTGGAAGGGTGGAAAAGGAAGCCAGCAAGTAGTTGTGTTTGAGGATATCCCTACAGATGTCCTGATGGGGAATAAGTTTTATAATGCAGTACCTTGTATGCATGCAGTTACACAGAATCAGGCTTGGAGACAAGCATGTGGGTCTGGTAGCCTGGGCAGGGACACAGACAGACTGCACACTTGCAGCCAGGACTGGTGAGGTGGTTACATCAGGGAGGGAGCTACCCTGTAGTAGTGAGACTGAAGGTGAGCCACAGCTGCTTGTGGGTGCTGATGTTCCTTTAGACAGAGTGACTGCAAGGGCAGAGGTGAGTAGTAGTACCCAGGCTGACAGTGAGGCACCACTGTCAGAGGATACCAGACTTCTTGTGGAAGGGGAGCTAGGAAGGGTTCATAGGTTCATACGTTTATACTAGGCTATCTGCCCTAGGGCATTTATAAGCCTAGCCAGAGTGTGTTTGGCTTTCGCCACCCATTTTAAATGAATTTTGCTATGCCCTTTTTCGAGGTTAGTATACTGTGCCTCTGCCTAACAGTGACACAGAAGTGATACCCGGGGTAAACCTACTATCTCCCATCCACTCATCAAGATTCCTCTTGAAGACAGTCAATGAGGGACTCTGCCTAACCTGGACTGGGATTTTATTCCAGAGTGAAGGGAGCCTCTGGGTTATGAATCTGTCCCTCCAGCATGTCCTATTTATTTCAGTGCTGAGGTTCAAGTCTCTCGAGCACGTAGCTCGATGGGATTTGGATTTTCTGAGGTGCAGCATGTCCATTAATTCCGGGTTGGACATGGCTTTATACGTCAGGCACAGATCGCCTCTGAGCAGGCAGTATGCCACTGAGTAGAGCTGGAGTTTCTTTAACCGGGCAGCATATGGCATCTGTTTGAGCCCTTTGATCCTCTTGGTGAGGTACTTTTGGGGTCTTTCCAGTTGCTGCCGGTGTCTGGTAAGGTACATCCCAAAAGGGGCATTGTACTCAATTATGGGCCTGATGAGGGATGAGTAAAGAGGCACGATGACCTCCCCTGATCTAGATGTGAATCCCTTCATAATTAGGTGGGCTATATAAAATGTTTTTCTAACCACTTTGGCCATGTGGTTGTCAAATGAGAAATTGCTATCAACTTGGGTCCCCAGGTCCCTAATTACTTCTTCCATACTTAATGGATTACCACCTATGTGGTAATTTGTGGGCACTTTGTTTTTGCCAAAGGGGATGACTATACACTTTTTGGCATTTAGCTTGAGGCCATGGCTCTGGCACTAGTTGTCTGTTTCTATGAGGCCCTTTTGTAGGATGCTTGTGTCAGCTGGAGAGTCGATTATGGCATCCAGTTTGCAGTCATCTGCGAACTTGGTCAGCCACAGTCCTTACATGTTAGCCTGTACCTCCGAGAAATATATACCAAACAAGAGAGGTCCCAGGACTGAGCCTTGTGGAATGCCACTTGTAACTGGTTTGGAGTCTGACATGGCTCCAGCAATTCTAACCATGTGGGTTCTGTCCTTGAGCCAGTTTGCAACCCATCTAGTGACATAGGGGTTTATATTTAAGCTGGTGAGCTTATCTATAATGCCCGAGTGGGGTATTGTATCGAAGGCTTTTGCAAGGTCCAGGTAGGCTGTGTGGACCACCTTCCCCTTGTCAATGGCCTTGGTGACTGTTTCAAAGAAATCAACCAGGTTTAAGAGGCAGGATCTGCTCTTAACAAAGCCGAACTGGGTAGGATCCAATGTCTGTAGGTCCCCAATATCTTTATTTATGAGGTCCATGATGATCCTTTCCATAGCTTTGCAGACCAAGCTAGTCAGGCTTATGGGGCGATAGTTTCCAGGATCCGTTGAGGCACCACCTTTGTGGAGAGGGACCACTGTTGCTGTACGCCACTCTTTGGGTACATATCCTGTAGTAAGGCTGAGATTGAACAGTAGTTTTATGTTTGGGTTTAGTTCTTCTTGGAGTTCAAGTAGGACACAGCCCGGGACACCGTCTGGTCCCATTGATGCTGTGTTTTTTGCTTTGGAGAGGGCTGCTCTTACCAGAGCATCTGAGATGTCGGGGGGGAAGCACTCTGCTGGGATAGATATTTGCCGTTTTGGTGGGGAAGGAGGGGGAGAAGTTTGCGCTGAACCTGTCAGCTTGGATGTTGGCAATGTCTGTGGGTTCGGTGTATTTTTTGTCATTTTGGACTAATTCTGAGCATATCTGGGAATTCCCACCCAGGTTCCTAACATAACTAAAGAAAGCCTTGTGATTATCCTTAGTGTCCTGTGCAATTTTTCTCTCGAAGCTGGCCTTAGACGATTTTATGAGTGCCCGTAGTTTTTGCTAATACTGATCAGAGATGCCTTCCCTTTTTGGGATTTTGCTCTATCATGTAGTAGCTTCCTCCTTCTATTGTATAGTTTGTTTATGGCTGGGGTCCACCAGATAGGATGCCTAAATTTGGAGGATTGGGTCTTGGTTTTATTTGGGATTGCATGATCCATGCATTCCTGTAGGTGTTCATAAAATGCGTTTATAAAGGATTCTGCGGTCTGGGCCGTATTTTCCACAGGCCCGGGGTCTTTGAAGGATTCCATCTCGGTTTTGAAGAGTGTGAAATTTGCTTTAGAGACATTTTTCACTGTGGTTTTCTGGGCAGGGGCTGGGGTCGGGATGTGAATATCTAGTGAGATTAGTTTATGGTCTGATCTTACCAGTGAGGGATACACTTCTGGTCTGGAGCATAGAGTCCCCATGTTGGTGATGATCAGGTCCAGTATGCTTTCCCCTCTTGTGGGAGTGGCAACAAGTTGTTCCATAGCATTTGAGTTTATAAATTCTAGGAACCTTCGGGCTAGGGTGTTGGAGCTAGAGTAATGCTCCCAGTCTATGTTAGGGTAGTTGAAGTCGCCCAATATAATGGTGTTTGGAGAGACCTTCATATTTTCCAGTGTTCTCAGGAAGGCCGAGTGGGGTTCCTGGGTTGGGGAGGGTGGTCTGTAGCAGGCTATAAACTGGAAGGCAGTTTTACCCACTGTTAATTGCACATGGATAGTCTCTGATGCTTGTGCTGTGCCACCAACCTGGAGGTGTGGGTATCTTTGACAAATATTGATACTCTCCCTCCTTTTGTGGTTCGGTCCAAGTTTTGGGGCCGAAAAACATGGTATGAGGTATAACCTGGTAGTGCTGGGGTGCTCTTGGGAGCCTTGAACCAGGTTTCTGTTACTGCACAGATCTCAGTGTTCTCCATGCTAATTAGAGTTTTGAGTGCGTGCATCTTGAGGTTTAGACTTCTGGCGTTGAGTAGTATTACTCTTAGTTTCTTATCCCTTGTGATACCTATGGAGGTGGGTTTGTCTTTTGAGCCTTGCCTAAAAATGGCACTATGGGGGTGGCAAGAGCCTTTGCCAATATCCGAAAGCCCAGGGGTGACAGATGCAAGCCATCCCTAGTGAAGCATCGTGGCTTGTTGAGCATGTCATCCCAGGCAGACAGGCATTGGATCACCTTTGAATGACACCAATACTTAAGCCAATTGTTGAAATTGATCATCTTGTCTTCATATTGTGGCATCATTCTTGGTGAGGGTAAGATGCTACTCAAGGTCAGGGTCATACCGGCCTGGGCTACATGCCCAGAGAGCTCCTCTATGTCTCTTTTCATGCAGTCCAGGGAGGTACGTCTCAGGTCATTCACACCAGCATGGACAATGACTGAGTCATATTTGTACTTGCCTTGGAGTGACCTGAGTGCTTGTGTTATGTAGCAGATCCTAGTGCCCGACAGGCAGCTCACCATGACCTTCTCCTTGTTCAGCCTGGTGAGTGGGACGTCAGTGTGCCTGACAATATAGTCACCTATTACAAGTGTATCAGGTGTGTTGTTTAGCCTTAAGGGCTGTGACTGTTCGGCACACTGGCTTTGTGAGCTATGTGTTGCATGTGTTTTGTTTTGGGGTAGCGGTTGCTTGGGTGTCTGCTTTGTAGGTCTCTGCTGCTTAGGCAGATTTTTATTTAGAGCCTCCGAGTATGTTTTTGTGTGTTTATGTGTTTGGTTTGCTGTCGTGGTAGGTCTATGTGAGACTGGAATTGTAGTGAGTGTGGTTTCCTTCTCCTCCTGACTGGTTACGCCAGTACTGAGTTGAGAGAGCTTAGCCTCCAGTTTGGCTATATAGTTGCATCTCTCACATGTGTTGGAATTTGTTGGGAGGAGGAGAGGGTTGTCTGTGTACATGAGGCAGTTGTAACATTGCCTCAAGATTCCCAGATTCACCAGCTGGACCAGAGAGGAGATTGACAACTGACCTTTGGACATGCTAGAATAGTATTGGGAATTCCTTTATAATTGAAAAAAAGAGCCAATGGGGAACAAAGTATTCAAGGGGAGTTTGTGAGGGTGTAGTGCTTTTAATTTTTTAGTGCTGACTTATATAATTGCTTTAGTGAGCAAGTGCCAGGCTTTAGAGTGGGAATAGGGTGTTTATTATGAGAACTAGATCAGTTCTAAGGGAAAGAGTGAAGAGCAGACTTTGTGGAGCCGAGAATGGTTTAAACCCAATTAAGCGGCACTGCCTGATGCTGTGCTATGCGCAAAATCGTGCAAAGTTGCCAGGAGAGAGTTGAGACAGGCTCAGCTCTCAGACCCTACATTCTGAGAAAGGTAGCTAGTGAGGACACCTGATTTTCAATGGAAGGGGGAATCTGTATACTGAGATAAAGGGCTACTATACATAGAGTGGACCCCTAAGGGAGGGCTAGAAGGAGAGAGAATACAGCAGTTGGCAGTGCCCACAGCCTACCATCTGGCACTTCTAGCCATAGCCCATGATATTCCCTTGGTAGGTCATATGGACATAAAATATTTTAAAAAATGTATTACGCAGAAGTTTTATTGCCCTGGTATTTCCAGAGATGTAACAGGGTACTGCAGGACCTGTGAGCAGTGTCAAAAGGTAGGCAAGGCAGGAGACAAGAGGAAAGCTCCTTTGATGCCTTTGCCTGTGATTGAGGAGCCATTTCAGAGGATAGCTATGGATATTGTGGGGCCTCTGAGTGCCCCAAGTTCCACAGGGAAAAGGTATATCCTAGTCGTAGTAGATCATGCTGCCATATACCCTGAAGTGGTGACTCTGATCTCCATTGAGGCAGAAAAGGTGGCAAATGCCTTGTTAGAGATTTTCAGCAGGGTAGGCTTCCCAGAATAAATACTGACTGACAGAGGTGCCAATTTCATATCAGACCTGCTGTCTTGTCTGTGAAAGCACTGTGGAGTGAAGCACCTAAAGACCACCCTTACCATCCCTAGACTAATCATCTTGTTGAGAGGTTAACCTCTACACTCAAGGCCATGCTATGGGCATTTGCAAACCAGTTCAAGAGGGAGTGGGACAAATATTTGCCCCATCTATTGTTTGCTTACAGAGAGGTACCCCAGGAATCCAGTTTGTTCACTCTTTGAGTTACTGTATGGGCATAGGCTAAGGTGACCTCTAGATTTGATTCAGGATGAGTGGGAGGGTGATTGCGAATCACACATGGAGTCTGTTGTGACATATGTCCTAAACCTCAGGATAAGGCTCGGGGAGCTCATGGACTTGGCCCAGGAGAACCTGGCAGAAGCCCAACAGCAGAAAAATGTCTGGTATGACAGGAATGCTTAAGCTAGAGAGTATGCTGTAGGGCAGCAGGTAATTGGTCTCATTCCTGTCAGACACAACAAGCTGCAAGCAGCTTGGGAGGGACCCCTCAAAGTGATAAAGAAGGTCAGTGATGTTAACTACATGGCACGACTGCTAGGCAGGAGGCAGGAGCACAAATTGTACCATGTTAACATGATGAAACCTTACCATGATAGAGAGGCCCTTGTGCTGAGTATTTGCAGTGGGTGACAGGAATGCAGGAGTAGTCTGAGGAGGATCTGATGACTGATCTCAGTGAGGCTCGGACTGACACTTCAGTAGAAGGGGTATCAATGTCCCAACAGCTATCCCCTAGCCAGGTTCGAGAACTATGAGCAGTGTTACAGGAATTTGAGGACATGCTCACTGGGAAAGCAGGGTGTACCCACCTGGTGCAGCACCAAGTGGATACAGGATACCAAAGGCCTATTAAGCACACCCCTTATAGGATGCCTGAGAGAGTCAAACAGACTCTGAGGGAGGTGATACAGGAAATATTGGAACTAGGGGCAATCCAGAAGTCCAGCAGTCCTTGGGCCTCCCCAGTGGTGCTGCTACCAAAGAACTATGGCAACACCAGGTTCTGTGTGGACTACAGGAAATTAAATAGTCACACAGAGTCAGATGCTTACCCCATGCCTAGGACAGATGAAGCCCTAGAGCAGCTGGGTGGGGCTAAGTATCATAACACTATTGAGCTTACCAAGGGTTACAGGCAGGTGCCTTTGACTCTTAGTGCTAGGGAGAGGTCAGCCTTTGTGACTCCTTTTGGCTTGTATGAGTTCATGAAGATGCTCTTTCAGATGAAATATGCAGCAACTTTCCAGAGACTGGTAGATCATATCCTAGGAGGAGCAGGAGGGTTTTCCCTTGCTTACCTGGATGATATTCCCATCTACACCCGTTCCTGGCAAGAACACCTTCAGCATATCATGGAGGTGCTGGGCAGACTACAAAAGACAGGGTTGACCATTAAGCCCAGTAAGTGTCAGGTGGGTATGGCAGAGGTCTCCTACCTGGGAGATAGAGTGGGGAGTGGTAAGATCAGGCATGGCCTGCCCCTGTTACCAAAAAGCAAGTGAGGGCATTCTTAGGGACAGCAGGGTACTACAGAAAGTTTGTCCCCAATTATAGTACAATAGCTGCTCTCCACACAGACCTGACAAGAAAAAACAAACCAAATAAGGTAGTGTGAACCCCAGCATATGAGCAGGTATTCCAGAAACTTAAATGAGCTTTGGGAGGACCCACTGTATTAGCCAGTCCAGATTACAGCAAAGAATTTCTTGTGCAGGTGGATGCCTCAAACCATGAGGTGGGGGCTGTACTCAGCCAGGTCATCTCAGAGGTTGAAGAGCACCCAGTGGTATATCTCAGTCATTGGCTCCAACTCAGGGAGGAATGCTATGCAGCTGTAAAAAAGGAATGTCTAGCTATAGTGTGAGCATTGCAGAAACTACAGCCTTATCTGTATGGAAGGAAATTCACTGTAGTTACAGACAACAATCTCTTAACATGGCTACATCGAGTCAGCCAGCAAAATGCCAAGTTACTAAAGTGGAGCCTAGGGTTGCAAACATATTATATGATATGACAGTGCAGCACTACAGTGGGGTTAGCAATGCCAACACAGATGGGCTCTCCAGACCGGGAATGGGGTAAGATACTCCCAGGTAGGCCCAACCATCTCAAGCAACATTTCTCAAGGGTCACTTGAAAAACTAGCTTGAGTTTTCAGGGGGTGGGGGAAGAAGTGTGACAAAGGGAAATACTGCCAGCCCAGCTATCTGGAATTTTGTATATGTCATTTGTGACTGTTGATATGATTTATACAGAAGTGTGTATAAAGTACTGAGCTAAAATGTAACCACATCATGCACTGTTAGAAGAGAACAGGAATGTACCTGCGCTATTGTGACTGTTTAGATGTATATTTTTAATGGAAACTGGAACACAGGAGGTTAACTTGAAAACTTCAGAGAAAGTAGTTGAAATTATTTTTTTTTTTATAATTACTGGGCCATAAACAGAAGATAGGATGTATTGGGGCATCATACAGCCCTTGTCATTTAATTAAACAGACAATTCAGGTGCTTAATAAAATCCACTTTAAGCCAAATTTGAGGTGGAAATACCACCCAAGCTAAAGAAAACCACAAGGCTTTTTTAGCTATGTTTGTAATCCCAGGAGTACTGAACTGATTGTGAACAACATTACTTTCACAGAAGCTAAATAGCTAAGCTACTGGCTGATAAGTTCAGCTCAGTCTTTACCCCTCTCTCCCCTTACTGTCTATCACACATTATATATCCAAAACAATCCAACCCCAGCACAAGGCCAAGTCATGAAAGCACTCTCTAAGACAAAAATATACTGCATCAATAGCCATACCCCTAACAACACTATTCAACCCTTACCTCCATGCAAGCTTTGTGTGCCATTTGACTGGAGAATAGCAACAATTATTCCCCTGCACAAGGGAGGACCCAGGAAATAATAGCCATATTAGCCTTACCAGCCTCATATGCAAAGCCATAGAAATAATTATCATGGAATTAATCAGTAAGGACATAGGCATCCCCTAAATCTGATCCATCTCAGTTTGGATTCATTAAAGGCAGGTCATGTTTATTCAACCTAGTGGACTTCTTTTGAAAAGTTAACCAAAGCTATGGATGGTACAAACCACCTATCTAGACCTGTCCAAAGCTTTTGACATAATCCTCCATTCAGGCATAGTAGAAAAACTTAACTAGGACTAAACACCTGCATCACCCACAGGATTGCCAGTTGGCTCACAGATGGAATGCAGGAGATCATAACAGGTGTAGCTATCTTCACTAAAAGACCAAAAACCAGTGGAGTCCCTGAAACCTTTCCTGTTTGGCATTTACTTCTAGAAAATTAAAGCCAATACTAGGGGTCTCTGGCTGACCACATTTGCAGATGACTACAAGCTAAGTGCTATTAAAAATCCACAAAGGACTCAGCCACCCGGAAGGATGGCTTATTATAAACAAATACCTAGTGCCACAATCATGGTCTAATGCTAAATGCCAAAAAATCTGTTGTTATTTTCTTTTGGAAGTCAACTGCTCCAGAGAGGTACCACATTAATGATACACTCCTAAGAGTCACCATAGTTGTTCATGATTAGGGAATTCATGTGGACAGTGACCTAACTTTTGACCAACATCTGTCCACTGTGGTGAGGAAATCCTTCTGTATTGCTCAGGTCATTAACAAAGGGATTGCTTCCAGGTCCAAGGATATCATCATTCGTCTTTACTTTAGTATAATGCCCCCATTGCCATGTATCTGTCCAGACACTTGCAGCAAGCTGAAATGCCCTTAGAGATACCTTAAAAAAGGATACTAGGCTTAAACAATTTGCTTTACACGGACCACCTCAAAGTCTGGTCACTATACTCAAGTCTTCTACAGACTGCTAAGAGATGATTTGGGTCTAGCATACAAGGCATCCGCTCACTCAGTACTGATGGACATACTATACATCAGAAAGTCAAATGGCATCAGAAATCTGCATTCCAGGGATCTAAACCTGTTCTGCAACATAAACAGAATAATTTGGAGGGACAGGTATATCTCATAGAGGATAGAATTGCTTTTGAAAGACTCCCCCCCCCCCCCATCCATGTAAAACAAAGCTCATCCTTGTCCAAATTCAAGCAGAAACTGGATTTATGGATTGGTAACAGGAAATTTAACCTAGAGCTGCACCCTATGTTACTAATAGAGAGAGGCAATTTCTAAATGGTTTAACCCATGAGTGGGAACTTTCTATGTATCTTCACTATGATCCTAGTGACTGCCACTGGAGATGAAATAAATATAGTCCATGAATGGGTAAGGTTAACCTAAACACTAAAAGTAAAAGTTAATTCCAAGCACCAAATGTTAAATTTGGATAAGCTTAAAATGGCCCACAAGAGCAGTTAACCTAGTACTGACTTATGAACCTATAATACTCTCATTGTTTTTCCGCAAAAAGTAAAACCAATAGCTATGCTTATAATTTGTTGTTAGCATTTAGAGTTGGATACTGTGTTCCTGAGAATAACTGATAGTTATCTGGAAGGTTTCTCTTAGTGCAGTTATACCATCTGTATGCACTTCTTTGCAGTGTACAGCATACAATCATTTATGTATACAGTACGCTGCTGATCTTTTAACTTGATATCAGTAATACAGCTGCATAGCACAGGAGTTAGAATCCAACCCTTAGGAGCCTAGTGGAAACCAAAAGAAGGTGACTTGGTGAAACTCATTAATTTGTTGTCTTCTTAAAGCCCAAGAGGAAAACAAAGATGGATAGAATTCTAGACCTTAAACCTAATAATAATTTCAGATGTGCTTAACTACTCCACAAATATTGCTCTAACCAATTTGTAGTTAAATTATTTTACCATTCATTCATTCATTAACCTAACTACAAGCACGATGGTAGTATCTTCTGGTAACAAACCAGACTATTAAGGAGATAGTCAATACTGCACGTGTTATTTGGAAACTACATCAAACACTCCTGCACCTGATATTACTCCTTTTAAACATGTTTAATTCAGTCAACATAGAAATGCATTGGGTGCTTAAAATTATTTTTACATACAACAGCAGTATAAAATATATTACCTTTACCTAATGTAAGCATCAGAGCTGCTGCCTGCATAAAGTACATGATTCATGAGTTAGTCCATGTAGTCTTGGCATACTAAATTGTGTAAATGTTACTAATTTGCATCCAATTGGATTTGGAGATTTTGCTGTCTGATCAATTAGTCCTAGTTTTTCATAGAAGCCTAATGATAGAGCCCTTGATGCATGTCAAATCTGCAAAATTTAAAAGTCCCAGTATATTAATATACTGCCATAACGTTATCCAGTCTTTAGACAGAGGTAATGATGCCTTCTTCCATCACCTAGTTTTACATCTTTTCTGGCTATAGCAAGTAATAAATATAGCACTATATATTGTTTAGTTGAAAAAGTGCTCATGACAAAGTTTTAAAACAGACTTTAATCAAAAATTCTGAATTGTGAACTTTTAAAATATGATGATTACATTTTCAAGAATGAAAGATTTCATAGGATAAAACTACAAATGTGAATACAGCATTTTAAAAGCTGCTGAAAATTATGAAACAAAGACCACCCTGTTTCTTTACTTTCAGTTGAGCTTAAGTAAAGTCTCACTAAAAGTTCAATCTAATATGTATATTTAAATAGCAGTTAAAATGTACTAGAATAACCATTTAAATATCCATGTACCCTCAAATATGAAATCTGTATAAAATGCAAACACTTTGAGCTTAATGTATCTCCATGGCCTTAGTTTTAAAACAGTTTTTTAAGCTTAAATGCCCACTAATACCATGGAGATTGAGAGTATTCAGTTATAGTTGACATTTAAATGCCTTATTTTTTATAACCATGTCAAAATCTGTACTTATCAAATCTCTAAAATACATTGTTGACAACAAAAAGCAAAAATAATTTGAAATAATTATAAGCATTACTATTGAAGGACATTTAATAATTTTCTGATGTCCTGTTCACAGTTTGATTCAAACACTGCTTAAGTTTTCTTCAAAGTAGCACCAAAAGGAATATAGGGTTTCCAACGAGCAGAAATTGTTACTGGAATACCGGAGAAAGGTAGATGGATAGTGTGATCTTTTTATCTAATCTTAGTGGTTGAGTTTTGTGCTCTGAATTTGATTTAGAAATATATGTACCCTTGGATACTCACAGTGTATATGAGTGCGGATGCCAGTTGTCTGACCATAACATCTCCAACCCAGTGCTGGCTATCTTGGCTGGATAACATGAAAGAGGAATAATGAACAGTGTTTCAGGAAAATGTTTCCAGAAAAGAAATGAATTTATTATGGATCATAGGAATACCATTCATATATACATTAAGTAAATTAGAGAAATACATGTCCTTCTCATATGTGCATTTTTTAACAGGTGACACATTCTTGTCCTTTTGAAAGGACATATGAACAATGAGGCATAAAAAATAGAATTAAATGTAGTTTTTGTGTTTTAATCATGTATTTCTCTAAATCAAGTATCTGAATTTTAAAGTGTGGAGTTATCTTTTTTATTTGTTGAACTGAGACTTAATTTTGTACATACTTACTAGCCTCTGTACATATTGTGTAAGTGCAGTACACACTGTATGTTTGCTATACAGTGTGGATTCAGAAAGTTTGGCAAACACTATCTAAGGCAGGTACTTAGTGTGCCATTTTGGTACATGGTGTAAGAATCAAAAAATTTGGTATGCAGTGTAAGAGAAAGTATGGTACATAATGCAGGATTTGGAAAAGTTTGGTTTACACTGTTTTAGTCTGATGCACATTCTGTGAGCTTTGTACACAGACCAAGATTTGGAAATTTTTCTTCCATAGAATGTTGTGTTTTGTACCAGTGTAATTCTGCTAGCTAGGAGGGATTGAGTGACAAGAACACCCTCAAATAGGACAAGACTCTGAGATGTCTTCCATACCAGATTCAGTACAGCTGGCATCCCATTCATGAAACTAACAAATGCACAGTTACATGGCACATCTGTTATGTGATCACTGCACCAAACAGTGAGAGGAATGATGATTTAAACAGCAGCTCAATAGGACATACTTTTCTTTGGCATAATGAGCCTCACATGTAAAGATATGATGCTTAGGAACTGGTATCAGCTAGGTAAGACTGCAATGTCTAGGAAATTCACCACAGGGATCACATCAGTCACCCTGCTAGACAGGGGTCCAGGGAAGTAAATACTGTGGAAAGAAATAGACGGTGAATTGTTATGGCTAGGCTTGTATAGGCCCTAGGGCTGATAGCCTAGTACCAACCTATGAACCTATGTCACAGCTATCCAGGAAATGCTCAGAACAGGAAATTAGCTCTTTTGAGGATGCAAAACACTCTAGTCTTTGCATCTGCATATTGCTTGGGTGACATTTTTTGTAGTGATTACCTTAGCTAAGGGGCACACTGTCCCATGGTCTAAGTGATAACATTACAGGTACCCAGTAGATATTTATGTAATATTAGGGTATACTGTCACAGGTGATCTTGGAACATTGTCTTGAAATGACTTGTTCAGAGTTAAACAATATTAGTTAGTTAGTTAGTTAGTTAGTTAGTTAGTTAGTTAGTTAGTTAGTTAGTTAGTTAGTTATTGACATCTGATACTGCTAAAGGCTGACTGGTTATTTAATTAATTTATTTATTTATTCATTTATTTATTTATTTGTGTATTTGTGTATGTATTTATTTATTGAAATTTGATTACTATGAAAGTCCGACTGGGTAGACATCCATTTTGAGTTGAGGCTTAGAGAGAAAAGCTCCAGATTATTATAAAACATTTTAAGAACAATAATTTTACAATCTTCAAAAATAAAACAAAAACATCTGGATTTAAATAATTATAACAAATTAGACACAATATAAAAACATTGGTTAAAAATCGATGCAAGGCATATGAAAAAGTGTAGGATCCCATTTTCAGCCAAAGTCTAGGAAGAAAAGCTCCAAAGTACTGAAAAACATTTTAAGAACAATAATCGTGCAGTCTTTAAAAATACTACAAAAAACAACTACAGCTACAGTTTAAATAATTATAACCAAATTAAACATAATATGAAAAAATGTTAAGATATGAAAAAATTGGCTTAGAATAAATCAAAGTTACATGACACTAATTTAATAGTTCGAGAAATTTTAGCCAGGTTATTTAGAAATTAAAGGTAAGTCATTATAATGCAAACAGGAATTGCAATACAAAGTGAGAGAAAAGCAGGCTTAAGGTATATTTACAGAGAAAGCCAGAGGAGAGACACTGATAGAAAAAAGGGGGTGAGTAAAGAAGGGAGAGTAAGGAGATTAAGGTATGAATAGGTATTTGTCCACATTTAGGGATAGAGTTTATCCTGGTATTGAGCAGGAACAGAGACAATGTTTGGCTACAAAGTCCATCAGAATGGTTTTGAAGATGGGATGGAGGGTATTGATCTGATGGATAAAGATAAGAAGTTCCAAGGCTTAGCAACATGGTATGAGTACAAATAATGCCCATCAGATTTGATAGGTTTGTAGACAGACAGAAATTTTTGATCATTGGACCATAATGACCAACTGGAAACACAGTTGTGTAGAATGTTATTCAAGGTCGGACATGCAGATGGATTCTTGACAATTTTATAGGTGGTAAGACGCTGTGTATATGTTAGTTGATGAGGCAGTTCTAACCAGTTTAGGCTTTTCAGTGCTATACATTGGCTGGTTCTGAAAGGGGTATTTTGTGCAAATTTAGCAAATTTGTTATAGCATTGTTCAAGTTTTTATTTTTGTGAAGCCTGAAGGTTAGTAAGGATGGGAGCACCATAAAGAAGTGTGGAGAGGAGATTAGTAGTGGGCAAGTGTAGCTTTAGTTGCATTGTTGAGAAACTTTTTTAGCTGTATAAAGCATTCTTAGTTTTTGATGAGCGTTTCTTATGCAAGTTTGAATATGCAGATTAAATTTAAGATCATCAACTGCTATCATCCCTTGGGTGGCCATGGTGGTGCAGCAGTTAGCATTGTTGCCTCACAGCAAGAGATTCTCTGGTTTGATTCTTGGCTGGGGTGTCTTCTGTACAGAGTCTACATGTCCTTCCTGTTATCATGTGGGTTTCCTCCTGGTGCTCCACTTTCCTCCCACATTCCAAAGACATGCAGTAGGTGGATTGAACACTCTGGCTGTAGGTGTGATTATGTGTGTGAGTGACTGGTACAAGTGAAGTGCTGTTGTAGGGCTAGCCACCTGTCGGTGTAAACCTTGGCTCAAGATGATTGTCACTGCTAAAGTGACAACTGGCCCCTATGTGTAAAACGAGAAAAGGGGTTGAGGATGGATTGATCTGCTATCATCTGTAATAGTTTGCTATGAGAAGTGACTTCATTGGTTGTATTATCAAGAGAGAGAGAGGGCTTTATATTTTGTTTCTTCATGGGAGAGGGATTTGGGGGAAAAGTAGTAGGTTTTATTCATTTATTTATTTTTTTAAGGTTTAGCATGAGTTGTGAGTTTCAACGCCATGTTTCAGTTGCTGTTAAAGCGTCCTTAGTAATTTTTTGGAGGTGTACCATGTTGTCAGATGTGCAAACGAGTGTGAAGTCATCTGTGTACTGTGGTAGGGAGGCCTGTTGTGTGGATGTGTGGAGGGTGTTGGTGAGAATGTTAAAGAGGATGGGACCAAGGACAGAGTTTTGTGGTACACCAGTGGTGACTAGGAGGTATAGAGAAAGGGCGACCTGCCATTTTACTGACTGATACCTATTGGATAGGTAGCTTTTGAACCACAGAAGGATGGACTAAGAGAGACCTAATGAGGACATTCAAAATAGAAGGTTTCTGTGACAGACTGTGTCAAGGGCCTTAGACAAGTGTAGAAATAAGGAGGAGAATAGCTTGCCATTATACCTAGCTTTATTGATAGTATCTATATAAGTTCGAGGTACAGTATTAGTACTATGGGAAGGATGAAAGTCATGTTGTGTGCTAGACATAGTTTAGCAAATGTTTTAGAATGAATTTAATTATAAGATTGCTATACTTCTAAAGTTGCTAATTTCTGTTGAATTTTCTTCTTTGTTCAGAGGGATAATGCGTGACGTTTTCCAGAGAAAGGGACCGTGGGGTTCCTGGATTGACCTATTTATAAGGATTGAGACAGGGTAGGCTATGTTATTGGTTGCTATTTTAAGGTACTCACTTGGAAAGTCATAAGCTAAAATACACCATGGTTTGAGTTTGGTTAAGAGTAGTTTTATATAGGATGTAGGTGCAGATTTGAAGTTGAAAGTGGATGTGGTAATACATGCACAATTGCATTTGGTGACAGAGGAAAGCATCTCACAACTACAAGTGGTGTTTCATAGAACCTTATAGCCTTTATCCTTCTGTGCTGTTAATGGACATAGGCATTACAGATCTGTGATTAGACAACACAGTGATCCATGGTATGTGGACTCTAGCATATAAGAACATTATTGAATTATAGTCTGTTAATTTTTTTGTTATAATTTTATTGCTGTTTATATTTGGATTGGTAGATTGTCCATCTAAGCCCAAAACACATTGCAAGCGTATGCCTTGGAGAAAAGCTCTACAGTTACAACTGCATTACAGTTAAGTATTAGCATAATGCAGCATAAACTGGAGGCTAAGATAATAAAATATAAGCACACAAGCATGACATTAAGGTCAGAGAGTTATACAACCAACTATTCAGCCTCAGCCAGTTGTACTAACCAGATAGTAATGGACTGAGCCCCCCTACAGAGTTGTGAGTGACTGCAAGACAAATACTGACCTAAACATTAACTCAATGTAGTGATGGCTACACCTCCCAGACATAGAGTTGGAAGTACCTGTAAGATGAATCTTCATTAGTAAGTTCATCAAGCAAAAACAACTAAAACAAGCAGCCCTGCAAAATCTTGCTGACCTAATTATTAACTGAATGTAAAGGATATTTACTTCTTTCTGCTATCTCAGTTGTACTATATTTGCATTAGTGCCTGTAAAAGTAGTAGAACAAACCAGAGTATCGACCACCACGATGATGAAAAAAGCTTCTTTATTCAAACAAACACAGAGATGAGCGCTTTCGCGTACACACTGTACGCTTCTTCAGATCTAATGATTCAACAAGACCATGATCCTTATATACAGTAAAGTGCTCTAGTTAATTAATCAATCATATAATAATAACATCAATCATCCAATTAATTACAATTAATTAAAATCAATCAGTTAAAACTACTTCAATACATCTAACTGAAAAAAGCCAAATGAACTAGTAACATGCACTTCCTAAAGAGACTATATTGAAGCAATTTACTATGCCCCTAGTAAATAATAGTGGAGAGCAAACATGAAACATATAGTAAGCAATATCAAACAGACCATTAGATTGTATAGATCTTAAAAGTATATAAATATGAATATAAATATAGATTTCTTACTATCATTATACATTTTTTCAAATCAAATCAATATATATATGAATTTTAAAATTAATGAGTGGAAATATATATATATAAAATATACATATATAAAATACATATATATGAAAAACCATGGAACTACATATATCTAGATCCTTATATATAAAAAACTCAGGCTTAGCCTATGTTTTATATAAATGCAAATGTAAGGACTTATTAAAAAAAAAAAAATATATATATATATATATATATATATATATATATATATATATATATATATATAAATAATGTCTAGTTATAAATAATAATTATAAAAACGAATTATATATCTAATCTTTACTTAATAAAATCAGTCCATAAATTAACTTTTACTGACATTACTTTATATAAGAATCTATTATTGTATTTGTAATTACTAAGCTAGAATAAGACTAAATCCATATAAAATATGCATATATATACAACCTTAAATATGTTAATAAATTCATAAAATCTGAATTTAAAACAATCCTACATATAGGGAAAAACATGTCTCTTTAACTCATGAGAAGCATAAAGCTAATAAATATAAAACATGTCTCTTTAACTCATGAGAAGCATAAAGCTAATGAATATAAAATAGAATTATAAGTATAGTCTTTTAACTCTTAAGTATAGTATAACTTAAGTATGTACTACTATGTTCATTAGAGATAAAATATGTATAATAAAACAATTTAATATATAAAGCAACAAGTATAGAGTATAAATGAATCATTTCAAACTCTGTCCTTTTAACGAAGATCTAATACTGATATATTGGTTCAACCCGGGTGGATAATGTGCTTTAAGATGTAATATCCAAGCTAGTTCAATATTCTCTAGTTCGTTAAAAGTATCACCCTTCCTTTTGCTAGGTATAACAAGCTGTAATATTCTAAACCTAAAAGTGTGTCCAGGATTACTGCTAACATGTTTAGATAAGGCATTCTTATGATCATTTTTCTTGATATCATAAAGGTGATTATAGATTCTTTCTTTTAAAAGCCTTGTTGTCATTCCTATATAAAACGCCTTACAATTTTGGCAGTCTGCTAAATATATTAAGTTACTACTATCACAACTGGCTATAAAGTTAGGTTTAAATTTAAAATCAATTGAAGGGTGTACAAAAACTTGTTCTGATGTGATATAAGAACACATGTTACATGCATGACATGGGTATGTACCCAGTTTATTATGTATAGCCCTCGTGATAACTCTTTTCTCTTTATCATTAGTTTTTTCTGTACATAATAATCTCTTAAGATTTTTACTATTACTATATGTAAAAGCAGGTCTTTCACCTACTAATTTCTTAATCTCTACATCTGTTAAAAGAATGTGCCAATTTTTATTTATAATACTGGTAATGAATTTATTATCACTAGTAAATCTAGTTCTAAAATTAACAACATGTTTTCTAGGTATATAGGTACCTTGTGTAGCATTAGTCCTGTCTCTGGTATTGTGCAATATTGCTGATGGCTTGAGAGATTGTTTTATTGAAAATATCATCTTTGGGTCATAGCCCCTCTCTATGAACATTTGCTCCAATAAATAACTTTGTGTTGATAGATTATCAGCATCTTTACATAATGCCTGTAAAAGTATAATGTCTCTAATGCTGTTAAAGTGCTAAGAGCAGACCCTAAACACAGGCCAAGCAGAATGTCTAAAAGAGCCTCCACTACCCCACTGCAATTACAGATTTCCCTCCTCTCTGTAATTAATGACCTGCACCTTGCTCTATGTCTTGCCTGCTCTTCCTAAACTGCTCCTTCTGGCTTCTGCATCAGTAAATCTTCTTTTCTGTATAGACAGTTCCCTTCTATGTATACATGTTGTTATTTTTTTTTTTTGATGCGCTGAGGATAATTTATTGATAACTACTGCACAAATAACTGATACTTTGCGCAAAATCTAAGCTCTTACCTATCCTTTGAAAAGTTGCAATTTCACAGTGGTGTATCCAACTAAAGACTGTCTCTGGATGCTGAGAATTGCATCCATTGTAGGCCCTGCTATGTTTGGCTTTTCTTTGCTCTCCTATTCAACCCCTATTTCCCAGCCCACCCACTTTCTTAACATTTATTTTCCTCTAACCACTCCCAGCTCACACTATGCATCAATAACTTATCTTTGATTTAGTCTATTTAATCAGTAAGTTCTTCATTTATTGCAAGTATAAGCTTGTTTTAGTAAATATAGTCATGAGTAAAACTTCCCATTTACATTCTTTCTTATTAAGCCCCTTGTATGAAGGGGTATTATTTGCTCTGGTGTAGTGAGATAAATAGTTATAGCAGTTACATGGGAATGTAGATCAGGGTTTGGAGATGTCTTCTGAGTATTAGAAGATCATATAAGAAAAGGTGCACCTGAAAGTTACATTCATGTGTGTTTGTATATACATACATACATATATATATATATATATATATATATATATATATATATATATATATATATATTGGTGGAATTATTTCATATTTTTGCTTACTCCTAGGATAGCTAGGCCTATTCAAAATTGTACTGATCCTGGAGTACAGCAATCCACGATGAGACATTGCAGAACTTGCTAAGTGTGGTCTATAGCAACTGGATACATGAGGGAACTTGGAGTGGGATTATAAAGAAATGTAAAAGAAAATAACAGAAAACTGAAGAGCAACAACCCAGAAAACAAAATGTACCATTTAAACTGCTGTCCCTTCAGTAGTTGTGTTTTTATCATGTGGTTACACTGGTTATTATTTTTTGACTTTTTGGAAATTTAGACAACTTTACAAATACAGGGGGAGATTTGTATACATTTCATCTGATGAAAGACGTTTTTAAACTACCTAAAGAAGGACGGATGATTGAGTGCAATGAAACCTTATAAAGGCAGGGGGGGTAGGGTTCATGAAAATATTGATTACTCTTCCAAAATGTTTGAAGTATTAACAAATGAACATACCTATAAGAAAATATTGCAAAACAAAGTCTTTTTGGTATTCCGAAGATACATAAAAATCAGTTGGACCCTCCTTTTAGACCCATAGTAGCAGCTACGGAGGTCTAAAACTGAACCATTAGGACAATTTATTGACAGGTTATATAAAAAATGTTTAGCAAGTACACCTTATATCGTACAAGATTCATGGCATTAATTAGAAAACTTGAAACAAGATGCATCTCTATTGTTTGTTATAATCGATGTGATTAATTAATTTATAGTCATTCCTTAAAATGACAGGCATTATTTGTTTAATGAATTTTTGATCTGCCAAGAACCCCTTGTTGAGGTAGTACTTTCTAACAATTTCATCTTTTTTGAAGGTGAATATTTTCATCAGGTTTTCAGGGTAGCTATGGGAGCAGCATGTGCTCCCATATATGCCAATTGAGTCTTGGCAGAGTGGGAAAACATCATATTTTTGTACTGGTGTTCAACCTCTGATTCATACCTATTTTAGATTTTTGGATGACATTCTAATTTTACGGAAGGGCACTGCAGATGAATTAGCATCTTTCAATTCTTATTTGAAGACAACTACCTATTTTATGAAGTTTACCTATCAGTTAGATTGTGAGAAATTCAACTATTTAGATGTTACTATTGGTAAAGATAGTCATTTGAAAAGATTTCCTTCTGCAATTTACAGAAAAATAAATTTTCAAATTTGTACTTACATTTCGAGAGTTTTCACCCCTTTCACCAGAAAAGAGGTATTGCAAGGGCCAGATGGTCCAACTTTCTAGATTAATCATGGTGGAAGAAACTTTTGAAAAAAAATATACCACCTGTGGAGTATAAGATACAGGGGATGCCCTCAGGATTTATTATGTTCTGTTAAAGGGGACGTATTTATGGGAAGGAAGACAAGATTTGCACCCCTATTATCAGAACCTAAACAAAGTAACATCCCTGAAAGGAATTTATCTAACACGGATAAGGTTGAAATTGGGTGTAAGGTCTCACCACTTTTAGTGCTTTTCAGTTATGAAATTATTAAATATGTAGAATTGTTCAAAAACTTATGGAATTTGATGTTCCCCAGAGGTATAAAATGAAAAATTTGGTGAACACCAAGTTGTGGTCTTTAGTAAGAGTTCCAACATAAAGAATTAGATTCACAGCCAGGCAGGGAGACTATTTATAAATCATATCCATCGTATGAGTACATGTGGGAGATGGAAGTATTGCAGATTCATCCACAAGGGTCCTTACCTAATAGTAGAAGGGTTTTTCTGTAGCTTATCCAGGTAAATGTAACTGTGACACTACTTATGTAGTTTATATTGCTATGTGTAGTCCTTGTACAGCATTTTATGTGGGTAAAGCTAATCGTAGATTGAGAGACAGCATGAGGGAACATATATATGACATCAAAAAACACCATCTTAGCAATGCCCTTTATAAACATTTGACCACTTGTACAAACTTAAAAAAAATTAGATTTTTATAGTTCATAGGGTTATAGGATGCTTAATAGGAGGTGACCTAGAAAATGTAGTAGAATTAAAATAATTTAACTTGGCACTTGAGACTTCATGCATGCCAAAACCTGGGTCTCAATGACTATGTGTCCATTGTGAGTGCATTAAATTATGTGGCCTTGTGCGTTTTTTTTTATCAGTGTATTAAACATCATGGCCAATAGACTATGATAGTAAGTATATCAATTTATTTGTATACAATTATGGTATAATACTATAATTTTATTTTTTTTTTTATTTTAATATATTTAAATCAGTATTTTAGATCAATTATTATACATACATATATTTAAATTCATAATTTATATTGTTAGTAATGGTTGACACAAATAAAAATAATAGAGGTAGTAACTTTTGGTTATGTTTGCTTCTAATAGTTTTTTTGCATTGTTTTTAAATTTGGTGTGATTGATTAACAATTAATTAACATTTGATCAGATAGATTTGATTGGTGGATATTTGCTTAAATATCATGCATGAAGTGACTAATACAACTTTGATGAAATCCTTGATATATATAGGATGAAGGTGCTTAGCTGACTGTATTTTGACTTTAGTGTATTAGAGTTTTGTTTTAATTCTGGCTCCGATTTTCTTTGGTGTTGTTGGTGGTATCATTTATTAAAGCTACTAGAGTTTCTAATGGGACAACGTTTTTACTAAAATGCTCTTTGATTACAACTACAATTAACTTTGGATTTTTAATTGTAATGACAGTTATTGAACTAGTCTGATAAGTACCTACTGGATCTCCTTGGTTTGGGTAATTTGTTTTACAGTTTTTGCATGATTAATATTTGGTGAGTAAATTGTGTTAGGTATATTGGACGTGGTTGGCCTTTGGGTAGGTTTTGTTATTTGCAGGTTACTGAATCCTGTGTAAGTGGTCCTTTTGAATTAGGTATGTTAGCAATTCAGATCTGAATAAGCTGTATGTTGGGGGGAGGGGTTGTAAGTCCAATAGTTTGTGTGCAAGACCTGAAAAGGCATGGTCTATGGTCGATAGTTGTTTTTTTTAGGTCTAAGAAGTACTTGAGTCCTCTTGTTTTATCAGTAAAGTTGATATTGAGTATTTTTATGGTACATTTGTGAATGGGGGGGTGGGGGTCAGGATAAGGCATAGTAATAGGAGGTCTGCTCTCTCTCTCTCTCTCTCTCTGTCTTTCCGGGGTAAGCAGTCTGTGCTAGAGGGGCCAAAGTTGTATACAGCAAGTAAATTGAGTAGGAGAGTGTGGATGATTGAGACAAAGGCCTTGGTAAGGTCTATGAACAACAAACAGTGAGAGAAATCCTTTGTTTGTATCAGTGAGTATTGTGTTATTTACCATATATAAGGTTGTGTGGGTGCTTCTGTTTTTTTATTTTTTTTAATAAAACCATGCTAGAGTGATGAGGGTACATTGCATTTATAGATGCATGGGGTAAGTTGATTGCACACAGCATTCTCGAGGAGTTTGCTAAGGTGTGGAGTAAGAGAGATTGAGAGAAAGTGAAAGATAGAGAGGTGAGTGTAATATTTTTTCTATAATTTTTTTTTTTGTGGGATAGGGGTTATAATGGCTTCTTTCCAGACTTAAATCCTTCTACATGGCACACCTCATCACAAAAGGTTTCTCATCCAGAAAAAAAGAGGTCATTGTTCCCCTCTGCTCATCACTCATTAGACCCATTATAGAGTACAACTTCCCTTTTGGTATGTACCTCACAAGACATCTACAACAACTGGAAAAGCTGCAGAAATACCTCACAATGAGGATTACCGGCCTCAAACAGATGCCCTATGCAGACCGTCTCAAAAAACTCCAGCTTTACTCCATCGCAAATTGCCTTCTCAGAGGTGATCTCTGCCTAACATACAAAGCTATGTCAAACCCAGAGCTGTTGGACATGCTACACTTAAAGAAATCCCAATCCCTCCGAGCTACATGCTCTAGGGACCTAAACCTTCTCACCACAATAAACAGAACATGCCAGAGGGATAGATTCCTGTCCCAGAGACTTCCCATACTCTGGAATAAACTACCTATCTATATCAAACAAAGCTCCTCATTAGCACTCTTCAAGAAAAATCTTGATGATTGGATGGGAAATAGGAAATTCACCCTGGGGATCACCTCTGTGGCTCTGCTCGACAGTGGCACAAGAAAATAATTTTCTTGGGTGGCAAAAGCCAGGGTACCTTTTTGGCTGGGCTTGTATAGGCCCCAGGGCTGATTGCCTAGTACCTACCTATGAACCTATGAACTTTGGGGAATATTTGTTGAGTCAGTGAAAGGCTGAAGACATATTGAATGTGGTGATATATTGGTTCAAAGTATTTTTTGATACAGTGGGTAGGATGCTGTCAGACCATGAAAGTACATTTCTTTATTTCTTTATTGCTAGACTGGGGGAGGTATGCCTTGAGTTCTAGTGGTTTGGGGAGTTAAGTCATATGTAGGCCTAGGGGGGGTAATAAGTGAATTCAGAAGCAAGGACTGAGACAGAGAAGTTTGTTTTGCTTGTATACACCTTAGAGTAGGACATGTTGGTTTACTTCTGTCCAGTATTCTCTAGGTTTAAATATGTGAATGCTGTTTATTTCATAGGTAACATGCTTTGGCTCTTCTGATTGTTTTTGTGGGGGGAGGTTTAGATTGGTTACACAGAGGATATACAGCTATTGTGTTTTTCAGTAGTGTTTTTGTTTCCAGACTTAACAGACATTGTCTGTCTGTCTGTCTTTGTCCAGTTTCTGGTGATCAGAAGTTAAGCATGGTGGGTTTGTACCTTTCATTACCAGAAGTTTTTGAGGGAATATTAGTTTTGTATGCTGCAGAATACTTCAGTAATGAAGGTAGTAGCTTAATTTCCATTGCTTATGATGTGGAGTAGTGGCCATTTAATATTTCAGATGTCGTTTTGTACATTTTTTACAGTTTATTTTGCAGCTAGGCTGAATGTGGGGGAGGATTTGTGGTAGTCTTGTTTTTTTCTAATGAAGTAGTTGAAATTTACTGTGCAGTGGATGTTAAGGTCTGGAGGGTATACAGCAATAAAGACTATGTAGTTCAGTAGATTAGAAATAAGTAGATCTACCAAAGTGTTATTTGTTCCTATGTTTGGCCTAATGGGGCTCTGAATGAGTTTGTGGATGTGATGGTCAGTCAGGAAACTATTTAGGCTGTGTTGATTGTTTCCAAAAAAGTTGGTGTTGATGTCTCCCTGGAATATGATGTGCTTGCTCACTGGTTTGAGTGTTATTTAGGAGGGAGATGATGACAGATTTAAAGTCTGTAATAGAAATGGGTAGGGGCAGTAAACAGTGGGCAGTGTAATATCAGTTTTTCTAGGTAGTGAAATATTCCAGAGTAGCCAGCTGGGACCGTATTCATCTGCACTGGACGATGTAGCTGTATTTTTGAGTAGTTCTAGTAGCAACTAAACATCCACCATCTGGGCATTTTCCTGGTCTGTTCAAATGGGATATGTTATTCTTGTCAAAGTATGTTTTAATGGAATTTGACTATAGCTATAGCAAAGCTTTGGTAAAGGCACATATATAAATACTATTTTAACAGATTTTGGAAAAACCTTTAAGCAGCTTTTAATTTATTATAGGTCTTAATTAGCTTGTTGTATTTTATTACAGAGCTTATTAATTCTGGCATTCCATCAATATATTTGCTTCTGAAAGGGACCATTGGTTTATGCTGTTTGTTAGAGCACAGTAAAATTCAGTGCAAAACTGAGATGATTCCATTCTGCTGGTCTTAGATGCCCTAAATGAGAAGACTATTGAGTTGTGATTGGATTTCAATAGAGAGAGAGAGAGAGAGAGAGAGAGAGATGGTACAGGAATAGTGAAAGTTGGGGCAAAGCTAATGAGGATGATATCAAGAAAATGTTACCCCTAGTGAGTTGGTTGATTATTTCTTCAAGGGTGTTAGCATTTACTTAGTCACATCTTTGGGTGTACTCAGCCTTTGTGGTTAATAGAAAAGTTTTACCTCTCAACTTCTTAGCACAGGAAATCTGGACAAAGCCAACAATAATGAGGGGATACAAAGGCCCAAAATCCTGGAAATAACTATAACTCTAGGTGGAATTAAATTTTAACTTAATTTATCAGCTAGGATATTATCTATTTCCTTTGGGTCAGAGTGAACAGAATTATTATGGACTTCTACTGAATAAACTGAATAGATGAATTGTTTGATATCTTGTATCACAGGAAGGTAATAAAATGCAGCTGATTACCCCCATGCATCTTAGTGCTCTTCTGTTTCATTCTAGCAGACTTCTTGTCTCATTAGCTTTAATTAAGGTTGACAAGATTCTCTAAAATACCTTACAGGCCTAATAATAATCAAGTGAAACTGAATGGGAATAGAAGAAATATTTGGCCATGGTAGTTCACAATTTAGATACAAACGGATCCTCAATTTATGTCTGTTATCTGAACTTGCAAATCTGGTGTGGTGCAGATCTTTGGTTTCAATAAAAAAAACTGTATCACCTCAAGTGTGTTTTTTTAGTTGTCTTGATTTTTATCAAAATTGTGTTCTATTCTCACATTAGGAATGTCTAATACTGCTTGATCACAGGGTCTCTCTTAAAACCACTACAATCAAGCAGTTCATGAATTTGCAACACTAGTTAATGTGTTTCTAACGTAGAATTTACTTCTTGTACAGGTTGACAATGGTTCAAATGGAAATAAAAGTTCAGGAGTCTTCTATACTTAAGGCTATAAGAAGTGTTACCAAGCAAAACATTTTATCAATAAATACTACAGATGTCATATCAACCATAACTGAAGAATGTTCAATAAAATTTTATAACCACAATGGTGTTATTCTGGGTGCCATCACTGCCAAGTGGAGAAATAAATACTAGTCTGAAAACATACATTCTCTACATTCACTGCATCATCAAATCAACAAATCAACATCATTCCATTATGGAAAGCATTCTCTTTTAGACTGGGTAATTATAAATTAACATCTTAGTCTGTGCAGCCATATATATGTGTACATATCCATGCAAACTCAATGCCAGTGATCACTAACTTTTCTGCCTTAATGACACATTTTTCCTGCATTTGATCATTTATAGAGACCACAGTCAAAAAATATCAGCCATAACCATGATGTCACAGTCTTTGAATACCTGGTAAACTTATTACCTTCAGCAAAATAAGAATATTTCTCTAAGTGTTTTAGCCAAAGGGAAACTCAGCACCATACAATGGGCAAGTTTACATCTGAGGGACAAGGTCTTGTTGAAACTGACCAGTGAACCAGAGAACCAAATCACTTATACCAGCAAGGAATGCAAACAACTTACTAAGAAAGCCTAAAATTCTTTTGACATTTGGATATAAAAAATATGTCTTCCAAAGGCCAAAAACTTGTCAACAGCAACTTTCTAACTAGGGACTATATAGGACTTCTTATTGCACAAATGTAAGTGATGGATAAATGCTGACTACTAACCTGGAAACCACTATATAAACACTTTTCTTGTGTCATACCTGTTCCTTTTCTTTACTACTCACTGACACAACCTTACAGTTTGTAACACGTTGGATTTTTGCATTAAATCTCCTTAAAACCAGTCTCGTTAAAGGATATGAATAGACTGTTAAAAGGTACTGAAAAATGAAGAACATGAACATAGACATGCTGGCATCTGGGGGAGGGATAGGGTTAGGGTTAGCAAACACGAATAAGGTGGAGTATGGGGACTGAAGCTGTATTAGTTGAGTATTTAGAGTTTTGTTGGTTAAAGAGGCCGTTCAGTGGTGTAGAAAAATGGACAACTGAAGACAGCTAGTTCTGAGCTTTTGACATTTCCTGGAGCGGGATTCTGTGCCCAGTGGTTCTTGGAAAAACACTACAGAGAAACCTTGAGAAAGACATTAGAAGGAATATAGACATCTTTGCTGCCCAAGGAAAAACAGAAGTGAGAGAATTGCTAGACAGAAATACTTGTTAAGAGAGACTGCATCCTTGCTGTGTGGAACTATGCTTGAAAGTATTTTAAATTGTTTTGTCATTTCATGTGATTTTTTTTTTTTAGAAGAACTTGCATTTTTTCTCTGTTTCTGTTGAATAAAACTAAATTATTTTATGATAGGTAGTCTCTGCTGCAGTTTATGTCACACTTGTGTTAGCCATTACCATATTTTGCAACCTTTTTGTTCATGCCGAGAGTTTCAATTCAACCCCTGTCACTGATTCCAAAATGATGATATATTTTAATATATTTTCCACGAACTTGAGAGAAAGCATTCTGATGATGTAATCCTGTGAGGAGAAATGCAGAAGTATGTCTAGCACACTCAAACTGAAAGCAGTCCAGCTGTGTGTGCCACGACCATTTTTTGTAGAGTGCACCTGTATTTGTCATTTTGCCAAGATGCTGCTGCAGACCAATTCTGCTACAGCTAATTGAAGGGCAGCAGTAGCCAAATCTATGGCAATGCATAAAACCAGTTCTACTAATGAAACAACCAAGGAGAAAAGCCTCAAAATATCCCTGGTGGTGGTAGCCTTTAAATATTTTGTCGAGCAAGAAGGATGAGACCGTAGAAACTGGACTATAATATTTTCAGCACAGCTAACTGAGGAACCCTTAAAAGTTGTCAAGGACATGGATGGGACAATATTAGGATTATAAAAAAAGAAAAAGTCAGTGCTTGTCACAGCTGGTGTTCACTCAGAGACACAAGTTTGCAAGTTTTACAGATGGTCATTTTCTTATGACAAAGCAGTAGGATATCTGTTATATGATTTAAAACATGAATATAAATTATAACGAGACCTTGGGTCTGAAGGTCACTGTCACTCATCAGGTCAGGAGGAAACAGGCGAACATTGTGGGTTCTTGTTCAAGCAGCTTTATTATATACAAACACATCATAAACGAAGCTAGGTAACTTTAACTGATATACAAACTAACTATCATGCACATGGATGTTAACACTCTGGCTGCACCTTCAAAATGGCACTGAAGATAACACGTGCTTGGCACTTATATGCATGCACAGACTTAGAAATGCTTCCTAAAGGTACAGTACACCTGTTATTCTACATCCTCCCTCTTTGAGAAATGAGTCAGGCTTTATCACTGGTATTAATAGCTATACAATTTACACAGGAATAATTTTCATCATGCTATTATACAAAGCTAGGTATGTCCAAGCCGCTGTGTATTTCACACTGGGCTTTGAGATGTGACCATATCATGTGACATAAAATCTGAAATCTGATTTAGCAACTGGGATTGTCTCTGCTGACTGTTCAGTTTTAGGAACCTCGGGACAATCTGCCGGAACAGTATCAGGAATCAAGACACGTTCTGGAACAATAATATCATCTGGATTGCTCTGAGAGTTAGAGTCTTTGTCATGAGAACAATGCTGTGATATCAGTTCTGCTACAGGAAGAAGATATCTAAAGTTTCTCCTGTACTCCACACCCCCAGAGTTAACAAAATAGGATCCCGGCTATGCACATATACTCGTTATTTGACCAATCCAGTTGAAACCTTTCACTGTTTGTATCCTTACCTTCTCTCCTTCTTTCAATGTTTGAAGAAATCTGCTCGATTTGTCATAGCTGGACTTTTGAAAAGAACGCTTCTTAAATAACTGGGCTCTAATGGCTTTGTTGTGTTTAGCTTTAGGCCTCAGTAAACTAGAACTGATAGGCAATGTTGTTCTGGTTTGCCTGCATAGAAGTCTCTGAGCAGCAGGTGAGCCAAGTATATCATCACGGGGTATGTTTTTGAGATTGAGTAAATTCAAAAAAAAATCAGTATTATGACACTTTGACTTCTCAAGTAATTGCTTTGCCCTCGGTAATGCATGTTCAGCAAGTCCATTTGATTGCGAATACTCTGGACAACTAGTAACATGTACAAAGTACCAGTCTCTTGGAAATTTCTAAAACAATTGACTGGTAGATTGGATACCACTGTCAGAGAGTAATTTCTGTGGACTGTCATGGACTGAGAAATGGCGTTTCAACTTAGCAATGACTGTAGTAGAAGTTAGATTAGGTAGTAGATCGATCTCAAACCAATTCAGATAAGAGTCTGCCAGTACTAAGTAATGTTGAGTGATCCACTCAAATATGTCAGTAGCTACTACTGACCAAGATAGTTCAGGGATTTGACTTAGCTGAAGTGGTTCTTTTTTCAAATGTGATTTAGTACTATTACACTCTGGACAGGAAGAAAGTATTATATCAATGTATTTCGCTAGAGAAGTCCAAAACACAAGTCCACTCGTCCTTCTCTTAGTAGATTCGGAACCTGGGTGACCACAGTGGCAAAACTGGATATTCTCTCATTGTAAGGAGACAGAAACAACAATTTTAGGACCTTTGAAAACAATGCCATCTTCCATCAACAACGCATCTCTGTAAGAAAAGTAAGGTTGCACATCAGGTGGTACACTGGATTGCTTTGATGGCCATCCAACACTGATGTAGTAATTGAGCTTTTGCAAAACTGGATCAGTCAACAGTCATTATATGTTCTCATAGCTCATCAAGTCTTGTGGTAGAAAAATGATGCACTTCCATGGCATCAAAGTCAAACTTCCCACTGTCAAGCTGTTCCATTGTATTTGTGGGCAATCTGGATAAAGTTTCAGCCAGATAAAGATGTTTGCCTTTCGTATAGACCATTTTGAAGTTGTACTTTTGCAATTTAAGCATCATTCTTTGTAATCTCGCAGGAGCTGAATGCATAGGCTTCTTTAATACAGTAACCAAAGGTTGATGATCAGTTTCAATCTGGATTTTTTGACCACAGATATAATCATGAAACTTTGAACATGCAAATACTATAGCCAAAAGTTCCTTCTCAATTTGAGCATATTGCATCTCAGTCTGGGATAGTGTTCTAGATGTGTAGACTACTGGCCTGCCTTCTGGAAGAATAACTGCACCTGAACCAAATTTTGAAGCATTGCAGGAAAGAATTACTGGTTTGTTGACATCATAGTACCTTAATGTTGGTGGGCTAGCAATTTTCTGCTTTAGAAATTCAAATGCTTTCTTGTGCTGCTTTAGCCATGACCATGTAACATTTTTATCTGTGAGCTCTCTCTCAAAGGAGCTGTCAGTTCACTGTAGTTTGGTATAAATTTGCCTAAATAGTTGACAATACCAAGAAAATGTTGCAGAGTCTGCACATTATCTGCTGCTGGCATTTCAAGAATGGCTGCTTGCTTGGACAGGTCTGGTCTCAAACCCATACTTGTAAACAAATGACCTATGTATGTAATTTCTGGTAGTCTAAATTGCACTTCAGAGGACTGAGCTTTAAGTTCACTTCACGTGCTCTGTCTAGAACTCTCTTAAGGTTTCTGTCATGCTCTGCTTCACCTTTGACTCCAACCAATAAATCATCTGCTATTATGGCACAAGGATAACCCAAAAATATTTGCTGCATTGCACACTGAAAGACTTCACTTGCAGAATTTATTCCAAATGGTATTCTGAGGAATCTATATCTTCCAAATGGAGTACTGAATGCACTTAGCAGTGAAGATTTGTGATCAAGCATCACTTGCCAAAATGAACTCTTTGCATCCAAGACAGAAAAAACAGTGGCATTCGGCATCAGGGTTGCGACATCTTTGACTGTACACTTAGGATGATGTGGTCTCTTCAATGCTTTGTTCGAATCTCTTGGGTCAATGCATATTCTGATTTCATCTCAGCTTTATTTATGAGCTGCAACCATGAACGACATCCATTCGTTAGGTTCTGTAACTGGACAAATTACACCTTGTTGCACCATTTTATCCAACTGAGCTTTGACTTTATGCTGCATAGCTATGGGAACTCTTCTTGCTGGTCTGACCACTGGACTGATCTCTAGGTCTAGTTTCATAGAATATACCACTGAAAGTTTTCCCAACTTGTCATTGAAAACATCAACATGCTCTGACCAATAGTGTTAGTGAAGCTGGAATTGGGACACGTTTATTTGATGAACTTCTTTGGTAAAAGAAAGCAGATTCATTCTCAAACTGTCCTTGAGACCCAGTAATAACTGCACAGGTCTTCAAACTATGTAGAATAATAGGCTACAACAGTTCCTGGCCATTTAACATTAAAGCACTACTGAGCCTTCAGTCTGAATTTCTTCATCTCCATAAGCAACAAGTTTCACACAAGTAGTCACATTTAGTTGTTCACCAGCTCTGACCTTTGCAAAAGTATTTGCAGACATCACATTAAACTTTGAACCAGTGTCTACTTTTAGCTTGGTGGATTTGCCATTGATCCGAACAGTACAAAACACTTAATTTCTTGCCAATAAATCTACTGCATCTATCTTTTAACCAATCACTGACACATCATCCACATTGAAAGTGGACTGTTGCAGGTTTACTTGATCAACTTGCTTTTTTGAGTGACCCTTCTTTGTAACTGTGTGAGGTCTAAGTGATTTACAAAATCTCTGAAAATTGTTCCATTTCTTACATTTGTGGCATTGCTGACCAAATGCTATGCATTTTTCTCTTCTGGGCTCATGGTTGGCACCACAATTTTGACAGTTAACAATAAAGCTTGATTTGGGTTTTGCTGAATCTCCCCTATACTGTACTGAGCAGTATCTGTTCGGCACTGGATAGCCCTGATTCTGCGCTGAGCATGCTCCTTTAACTGAACTGGTCTTGGAATTTGCTAGAAGACTACAAGTTTTTCCTAGAAGTCCAGCAGGGGCTCCTGCTGCCATGTGCTTAGGCCTGCTTTTACCTGTCACATGCTGCATGCTGTCTACATTAGTTCTGGAGCCTGTTGAAACCATGCTCTAATCACTAGCAAGCATACTTGTCTGCCTTTCTGTAACTTCATGGATCTGACACATCTCAATGGCTTTGCTCAGCGTCACATCACTGTCACGAAGCAACATCTTTCTCACAGTAGCACTATTAATACCACACACGAGTCTGTCCTTTATTAACTCTTCATTTAAATCACCAAACTTACACATTTTAGCTTTGTTTCATAGGTCAGTAATGTAAGCTGCAAATGTTTCCCCTTGCTTTTGATCTCTCATGTAAAGCAAATGCCTCTGTAATGTAACATTAGTCTGGGAGTTACACATTTCTCTGAATTTGCACTTCAAACACTCAGAGTCTTCCCTGATTCAGCCTGCACAACAATACAATGAGTTTCTCTATCACCTACATACACTGCTGGTGCATATACAAATGAATGCACCCTTTCAATGGCCTCTGACCCTGCTAGGATTAGTAAAAATGAATGCCCTGGGGCATACATCTTTATCAGAATAAACTGATTGCATAAATATATTATACTCTTGCTCAGATATTCTGAAATTCTCTGCAATATTCTGATCAAATGCAAGTGGTTGTGGCTTGTGAAATCTGTCTGCCATGTTAACATATCTTAGTGAAGATATTTGCAAATATACACAATCACATACACTTGTACATACACATGTGCTTGAAATCAATGCCAGTACTTGCAATAGCATGATAAACCTCTGTACAACTGAACTTTACAAAATAAGTCTCCTGGGCACTGTAATACTCTGAAATCACTTTACTGTAAAAGCCACTTGTCTTGAAATTACTTTACTGTATGAGCCATTTATCTTGAAATTATTTGACTATAAAAGTAATTTATCATCATTTTAAGAAACCTCTCAAATAACTACATAGTGCGTATAAGCTAGACAATAGAAGCTGAGGGCAAGAAACATTTTGAGGCAACTGTACTTTACGAATAAACTTTTTTGAAGTAATAATAACAATAATATAAGTAATAATAAGTAGTAGTCCAAATCTACTCACTGCTATTAATACTCTCCCAAATAATGAATACTGCCATGGTTCTCTACCTCTAATAGTTTATTGACACAATAATAGAAAATAATGTATTCTCTACTGTAAATAAACTATCTGTACCATCTTACCCTATATGTTTAAATACTACCAGATACTCAACTGTAAATCATCTTAGTCTATTGTTTGTAACTGCATTCAACTAACATGGTGTACTTTGTACATGAATATTTGTACTTTGTAAATGTTAACAAATGTAATGTAATACTTGTGGAGCTTTTCTCCCCGAGCCTTCGCTGAAAACAGACCTGTGTCCAGTCGGACCTTCCTGGTAAACAAATGTAAAATAAAATAAATAAATAAATTGCAATTTGCAAATAAACTGTTTCAAACTAATTACACTTTGCAAATTAACTGGGCAGAAAAAGCTCAGAGTGAGAAATACTTCAAAGCACCTGTACTTTGCGAATAATGGTACATAGTACACTGAAATTTCCCAAAATGGCTGCACTTTGCCAAATACTCTGTACAGTGCAAGAAACAATATGTAATGGCAGCACTCTGTGAATAGACACACCCATGCACAAGAAACTTTTGAAATGGCTGTATTTGACTCTATTCATGAAATAGTTGCACTTTGCACACAACAAACTCTTCTGAACAAATGCACAGTAAAAAACACACACTGTAAGCACTTTTACACACTTTGAGATACTTTGAATAACTCTAGTTATGCAATTCAAGGCTTCAATCAATGCGGAGTAGTAATTTATGTTAAAACACAGTAATTTGCCAAAACACATGCAGTTGCCTTGGTTTATTTATGCTCAATGTGCCTTTTTCTGCCCCTTCTGTTATATTTCTTTTGCTCATTTAATCTCTTTTTATAGCCATTATACTTTCTTGCGCTTGTTTTAACTCTAGACATGCTCATTGTACTTTAAACATGCTCATTTTATCAAATAACCATGTTTCAAACATTTTGTTTGGGTAATGAGCTTTCTATGCTTCTTTTTTGCTTAATAAACATTTATGTGCTATTCATTTGTTTAGTAATATGTTTTGTGCCCTTGCAATGCTCTGTTTTATCTCTTCTAATAAATAAATCTTTTGTGTGTATTTTCTCTACCTTTAGCTTGCTTCTGGACTTTTTTTGCTCAGGGTTCACTTAGTTTGCCTTCGTTATTACCTCTGCACCTCGTGACTCTGAAGAGTAGTCCTCACCATCCCAGTTCTGACACCATGTTGCTCACCAGGGCAGGAAGAAACAGGCAAACATTGTGGGTTCTTGTTCAAGCAGCTTTATTATATACAAGCACATCATAAATGAAGCTAAGTAACTTTAACTTTCTACTTTATATATATTTTTAAGAAATCAAATAAGTTTTTATATACATAAGGAGTTTGACGCTATGTACACATAAGTCACAGTAGATTGGATGCGTTTCAGCCAATAAGGTTGAGCGCTTATAACTATTTACTCAGTAGCAAATTAGGGTTTCACTATACAATGATAGGTTAGTTTACTCTTTTGCAGCTGTTTTTAATAGGCATGTTTTCTGGAGGTAGACTAATTATTCATAGTAAATTATTTGATTGCTGCTGTTTATTCATTGGATATTTCTGACTTTTTTTTATATTTAAACTGTGACACTGATGCATTTCTGTAATGGTCTGAAGAAGCAATAGCATGTTGCGAAAGCGCTTACTGTTTTATTGTTTTACTCTTAATAAAGTCAGCCGTTCCCTCACAACAGTAGCGGTGGATGTTTTTTGGATTTATACCTCTTTTATTCCAGTGTGTTGCTGTTGGACTGTTTATTCTTTACATTTTTTTATTGGAACGTTAACTTTTATACAAACTAGCTGTCATGCACATAGATGTTAACACTCCGGCTACACCTTCAAAATGGCACTGAAAATAACATGTGCTTGGTATTTATATGCACACACAGACTTAGAAATGCTTTTTAAAGGTACAGCACACCTGCTATTCTACAGTCACCATACAAAAAAATAAATGTTATTCATTGAAAAATTACAGCCTTTAGTGGCTTCTTCATTAAAGTGGATGACCCTAAGGATCCTGAAAATTCTGTTGTACTAGTAGATTGTTATACAATTAAACTGAATAATCTAAACCTATGGCAAAGCATCTATCAAATATTTGTAACAAGTAGTGTATTATTTGTGACCCGCGGTAGTGGTGCTGCGGTAGCGTTGTTGCCTTACAGCAAGACATTGTTGCGTTCGATTCTCAGCTAGAGCGTCTTCTGTGTGAAGGCATGTGTGAATGGGTGTGCCTTTGTTGAAGGTTGTGCATCAGGGCTGGTAACTCAGCATGTAAAAATCCACTACCAAACATTAGCGGACCGGAGTTCCGCTGTGGTGACCCCTAACCGGGATAAGCCGAAAGACACACACACGCACAGTGTATTATTTGTAAACATGCTTTAGTTTAAATATGGGAAAAGGGATCATATGGCTTGATTTTGAAATATAAGTCATAACACTACTATACTTGAAAAATCTTTTACCAGAAAAAAATCAACTGCTAATAATACTGAGTCTATTGAATGTGATACATTGCCTGTAAGAATAGATGAGTTGGTATTTTACTAGTGTAGAATTCCCCAAAGCAGGCCGAAAACAGCTTGATATACAGCTAAATCCAAAAACTTGATGAACCAGCAAGTAATCATACCAAAAAACTTTATTGCAGAGAAAGAAAGTTAGCTCTTTCATGGTAATACCATACCGCTTCTTCAGACAAACATGAATGGTGACAGAGTAACATACATACATACATATGACATCATCTCAAACAGCTCATCGACTAATAGAAAAAACATTCATGCAGCCACATTCTCAGCTTAAAAGCATATAAAATAAACAATATTTACTGGCATATAATCTAATAAAAAATAAAAAATAAAAACATAAGCACAAATAAATGAAACATGAAAGATATTCATAAATATGTAAACAAGCAAACAAAATAAACAAAACACTCTACAGCCATTTATTCCTTAATACAGGCTTAATGGGGACATGATCATTCAACCCCATAGCTAGGTGTGCCCCCAACTACAAGATCCACTCTAACTCAACCACCTCAGTACGAGTTATTATATCACCACCTTGCAGACCTGGGCTGATCACACATAATACCTGGAAAACAAAGTTGTGTTCAGGGCCAGTAGATAAGACATCTTTTGCTAAGGCACTAAAATCATATTGCTTCTTCATGCAATACACATGGTCCCTAATTCTTTCTTTTAAATTCCTGTTCATTTTTTATTGTCCTTTGAGTATTACAGTGCACCACAGTGCTTATCAGGGAAGAAAAACTGGCTGTGAAAGCCAATCATATATAAATTACCGATGACCCCTGTACCACTTAAACTGAGCCATTAAAACACTTAATGATGTACTTGGCAGGTGGAATGCATCATAGATAGCCAATCACACAGGCTGCACCTACAGCACAGCAGTATAAAAGTTGCATACACCCTACAATCTGATTTCACCCCCATCCTCTGCACCAGTGGATTGCAAATGTTGGATTTTTAACTAAAGCAATGCTAGGGGCTGCTGCAGCTCTGCTACATCTGTATGTGCTAGATGCCGAGGTCAGTGCTGATGCTGCTGACAATAGGCCTAGGCAGAGAAGGAGAAGAGTGTTCAGGCCCAGGGTAAACTCCCAGGAGCTACATGAGCTGGAGATTGTGGAGTGCTACAGGGTTGACAGGGACATACCACAAGAACTCACTGATCTCTGCCTCCCTCAGCTCAGACCCAGAGCCAACAGAGGGAAATCCATCCGAGTGGAAAAAAAAGTATGTGTAGCCCTTAGGATACTAGCTATAGGTACTTTCCAAAGACCAACAGGGCACATGATTGGGGTGTCACAGGCATCAGCATCCAAGGTACTCCTCCAGTTCTTGGATGCTATGCTAACACATGCCAGTGAGCAAACTTTATTTACTCTGCACCCCTGAGGAGAGGGCTAGCAGTATGCGACTCTTCTACCATGTAACACACTACACTGAGGTACCAGGTGCCATAGACTGTACTCATGTACACATCAAAGCACTACCCGGTGAGGAGGGTAGAGTCTACTTCAACCACAAGGGGTATCACTCTATCAACTGCCAGGTCATGTGCAATGCCCAGGGCATTATCATGAATGTGTGTGCTGGCAGCCCTGGCAGTTATCACGACTCCCATATCTGGCATGCATCACAGTTGTACCAGATGTTTGCTAGGGTGAACATCCCATATGGCCATCTACTGGGGATGCTGGCTATGCATTGGAACCGTGGATGATGACACCCATCAGAAATGCACACACACACCTACCGATGAACGCCATAATGAGGCACATACGCAAGCTAGGAACATCATAGTGCATGTGTTTGGGCTGCTCAAGTCATGGTTCTGGTGCCTTGATATATCTGGTAGAGCCCTTCAGTACACTTCAGCCACATGTGCACATATGTTCACAGTGTGTGCCATGCTACACAATATGATCCCGTGGAAACAGCTACGGCAGGATCAGCAAAGGGAAGGGATACACAGCCCCCCACCAGTACCTAGGGCCCCCAGCCACACCCACAGGGGCACTTGGGGGAGGAACCCATGAGGTTCTCTCTGTAGGCAGACTTAGATGTGCCCAGTATGCCCTGGCCTTGGTCAAGAGACAATACATAGCACAAGCACTGACAACCTAGGGCCCTAGGGACTGACATCTCACTCCAACTCACATACACATATTAAAATTGATGCCAGGCAACCCACACAACCTGTACATAACCATGTATTGGCTGTGTACCATGTGCATCAGACAGAGTAGACTCTGAAACACAGGTCTCTCAAATGCTGTAATTGCAAGATAAGTCACTTGCCTATACAACACATATACAGGGTACGAGACTATGGTAGTATATTTATGGACTTGCTGGATGTATGCAAGGGAATAGAGTGAGCTACTAGGCAACTTGCACAGATCTAATAGCCACTTGGGACAACAGGTACTCTGTCCAATACTGAGTGCCCCATAATATTCATTAGGCCACATGGCTGGAAACCCCACTACATTATGCAAGGGAAATGCGAAAAAATGGGGTCATAGGACAGATGCATGACTGTCAATGCCAGAGTTCCCTACCCCCAACACATCAGTGTTCCCATACAACTGCAGTAACAGTATGTTTGCAAGGATATAACAGCAGACCACACATTTCCAGGGCTGTGACATACAACCTGGCCACATGTTGTATTTCCTACAAAATGCAGAGTTCAGTGTACGTCTGTGTGCTGTTGATAGTTTGAGGAATTAAACCTCTCTTTCTGGCCGGTGGTGTGGCTCACTGGGCTAAGAACATTAGAATGGGTGATGGTGTTGATGGTTCGAAGCTGGCAGCATCTACAACTTTTGCATTTGAATTAATTGTATGGTAGGAGTTTCACAGACTGTCACAATGCTGCAATCTGTTACTGCAAGAAATGCTGGACAAAGCCAGAGAAAATGGGGGGACAGAGGGCCAAACCTTCTGACAGACATTATACATGCTCTGAGTAACCTAGAAGGTGGCTAGTATAAAAGCAGGTTGCAACAGGTCATATTAGCTGCAGGATATAAAGGCCATCACTTAATTGTGTCAGTACATACAATAATTCAGTGGACTACATTCTATACTATATTACTGGAAAACCACAACCGTATGAGGAACAGAATAGACATATGGGGCGGAATGCTGGACATTCTGCAAAAACAAGTACAGGAAGAGGTATGAAGACTGTCACCGTGTGTGTGGTGGTACATGTACCCCAGTCACATCATACCTCTCACGATCTTAGAGCAGGAAATCTAGACAAAGCCATGAATACTAGTGGGACAAAGGCCCAAATATAAAGACAAGTATTAAGTATTGCCCAGACAAATGTAGGACTTTGATAAAATAATAAGTCATGCAGTAGCATGAATATCCTGATGTGTATTGAGTCCGACACTCAAATGTCTGTTATTATTTCCTAATGTCAACCTAGAATGATTTGCCACTAATGTGCCAGAAAACCACAATGCTATGCAAAATGTACCAAAAATATGATGTAAAACTCTGGACAGATTATTACAATCTGTACAGTTGATAAGTACGAGTTACATATTACGTTCAGCGAACAGACAAGGAATGCCATGGACAAAATATCAGGGAGGTGCTGGACTGTGGAAACAGGTGCAGCAGCTAATGGTCTGCAGCACACAAAATCCCGGAATGGAGTACGGGTAGGTCTGGCCTGGAGTCACCCTGTAAGTAGTGACAGTTACAATGGGCGTGCTCCTACACTTAGCTAACTTGAGCCCATGTCTGTTGCCCCTTCTGTTCAAAGAACAGCTATGTGGAAATATGTCTGTGCATACAGACAGCTATGTATGTCTCCCCATCCCCCTCACACATTCTTACCCTATCTATCAGTATGTGGCACATATATATGTATGTTAACAAGATATATATAGCTAAATAATGTGCAGACTGATATAGACTCTGCATATATATCGACATAACACATTTACATAATGTACACACCCAGCAACAGTTAAGATGACATCCTTGCTATACACCTGTTTTATATACATGTATATATGTGTGTGTGTGGGGATGTACACATGTCCCCACTTACACAAAGAATCCTGGGGTTATCTGTACCTACACATCACAACAGTTGTCTGATGGTAACAAACCAAGGCCGCAAAAGGACATAATCCACTCACCCACAGAACCCTGTGCCTGTGGATTGTCATCCTGTTGACAGACAATGGTGAGCAGGTGGTGTAATGTGCACTGATTGCAATGCAGGCCTTGGACAGGCCATATTGTCCATGGCCAATTGTCCACCTGTCAAACTGCAAACAGCCAGACATGGCCATACTGGTAACTGTACACACATAGCAGGGGTATTAACAGGTATCCCACTCCTATGACAGTAGATACAATAACAGCATCATGTTGGATCTCTCTACAGGCCACACATACTGTGTAATACAAGGCCACTTTGCTGCATCCACAAAGACAACAGACATAACCTGTGGCACATGCAATAAGTACTGCAAGTTATAGTGTGTAGTACTAGATAGTTAGTAGTTCTAATCCCACAACAGGCAACTGTGTGTGTGTGTGTGTGTGTGTGTGTGTGTGTGTGTGTGTGTGTGTGTGTGTGTGTGTGTGTGTGTGTGTGTGTGTGTGTGTGTGTGTGTGTTTGTGTCAATATCTCCCTTTGCAACAGTACAGACTTGCCTATCTCTGTGCAATTGTTATATATTTTAAGGCTCTGTAATTACCTGATGGTCACTACATTGGCCTCCTTTACAACCCTGCTCACATCATCCACCTTAACAGCACTGTCTGACAGTGTAATATCAAATAATCTCTGTGGCATATATGATAAGTAGTGCAAGCTATAGAGTGTAATAGTAGGTAGGTAGGGTTTCTAGTCTCAAACCAGCCAAATCTGTGTGTGGGTACAGATATATCCCCTTGTATCCCTACAGACATGTCCATGTGGGCTATTTCTGTGCAATGGTTATGTATTTTACAGCTCTGTGACAAGCACCTGAAAACCCAGGTGATATGTATTAAGGGTAGCAGACCTTGTCACAAAGTATGAATGTTTAATTATTCTGGCTGCCCCCATTGTCCTAGACATGCCCTTCTACACATATTCACCAAGGAAACCATGTACAAATACTGCTGTACATTGCTGACATCATATTTCTGCTGTGCTGCCATGTCATCCTGCGCTGCCACCATGTGTCCATGGAATAACCACTCAAACCCCTGGAACAGAGGTATACACAGGTCCATGATACACCTGTCATCCTGTCACACTACTGCCAGTCTACCATTGTGCAACTAAGATACACAAAAAGTTTGCTGTGTAGTCATGACACATGCCAGCACACAGCACCTGTCATGGCCTACAACACCTGCCATGACATAACAATATTCCAACACAAGTACATTGAAAGTAATGTAGTCACCCTGTGCATCAGACACATATTTGCAAGACCAATATCCAAAGGAACAAACCATAAATACGACAAAAAAGAAGTCCAAAAGCTAATCTAATCTTTCAAATTTTATTGAGACAACACACAAGGTTTAGTGCTTTCATTCCAGTTAAGGAACTTCATCAGAACAATATAAAATTCAAATCTACAATTTAAATAACCAAAAGAAACCAATGAGAATCAATGTAAGAAGCACATGACTACCTAAAATCACCTTATTAAAAATTACATTATAAAAATTAAATAACATAATTCTTAAGTTTTAAAACTGGTGCAAGAGAACACCTGTCATTTAAACCAGGTGGGGACAATGCATTTAAATTAATTTGCCTTTTTAATTCCTGTTGAGTGAGATGTTCATCAATTATTTTTTTTTGTGCATCTTTTTTGACCTGTTGTATAACTAAAAACCTGAAAGTATGTGTGGAGTTAACACTAACATGCCTATACAAGGCATTAGTTGTCCTTTATTTTCTGATATCCAGGGTGTGTTCATATATACAATCCCTTAAGCTACGAGAGGTTTTTCCTACATAAAATGAAGGATAGGTTTGGCATTGTGCTAAACAAACTACTTAAGAACTAGTACAATAATAATGCCCATCTGTTTCATATAAGTTGTTTCTTATTTTAAATGTAGCAGACTCGACAATGCGGACAATGACCACATTTAAAAGTGCCTCTCCTGCCCAATACCCTAACAGATGTCCTTTGTTCTGTTAGCTGTTTAGGACCTGTCTTTCCTATAGGTAATGATTGGACTAGGTCCAAACTTTGCAAACATTATAGGGTCAGAAACTAATCTGGGACAATTATTGTTTAACACAGTGGTTATACTAAAACTATCCAAATTGAATGTAGTAATAAAAGAATGTCTCATATGTTGAGAATTGTCAGTAGTAGCTTCAGAAATTAAATTATCTCTTTGGTGCCCAGACCCATATAAAATGGGGCTGTAAATACCCATATTTCTCTTTGCTATGACGTCAGATTTTATATCAAGTAAAAAACCTAAGGGATACCTCCTGTTCAAAAACATTTGAATTAATTTCTGAGTTTCATAGAAAAAAGTTTCAGTTTCTGCTACCATTCGAGCAAGCCAAACAAGTTGGCCCTTAACCACTGACTTTTTTTAGTGTTGTGGATGCCAACTTGAATAATGCAAATAATTATTAGAGAAGGTAGGCTTGCGAAATATAGTAGACACATAACTCCCCGTTGAAATATATTTACTCACCAATACATCCAAAAAGAGATCTGGTTTTGACTGTAATGGTGAGTAAAATGCAAAGATTTGGCTGTACTGTTAATATATGTCAGAAACTCATTTAATTTCTCCTCAGTTTCTACCCACAAAATGAAGATGTCATCCAAAAATTGTGTATATAGGGCCCAACACATGCAATAACCACTATTCAAGATAAACCTATCTTCCCATTCGGCCATTACTAAATTAGCAAACATGAGTGCACATGCAGCACCCATGGCTACACCTGATACTTGCTTAAAAAACTGACCTTCAAAATAAAAAAATTGAATTTCAAAACGTTTTCCATAAGTGTGATCAAAGTATATATACCCTTTTCGAACTAAAAGCTCCTCTTTTTTTCAACTCTTTCTCAAGCCAGGTAAGACCTGTAACATGAGGAATAGCAGTAAAGAGGTTAGATACATAAATGGTCACAAAATAACAGCCATGTTTAAAGTCGGTGTCCCCAAGCAACTTCAAAAAATGCCAAGAGTCTTTGCAAATTTGCTGAACATTAGATATATCCGTTTTTATAGCTACATCCAAAAACTTTGCAATAAAACAAGTAGTTGACCTCTTGGCATCTACTATTGGCCTGAAAGGGGGTGTTTGAATATTCTTATGCAATTTAGGTATGACATAAATATTGGCTGCCACAGGTATGTCATTTAACATATACTTAAATTCATGTTTCTGAATCAACCCTTCCATCCACAGGTCAAACAACAAATCATCAATTTTACCATATGCAACATTTATCTCATTAACAGAAAAATCTCATAGTCATCACTCAATAATAATTCATTCATCCCTGTGACATAGTCTATTTGGTTTATAATTGCCAACCCCATACCTTTATCCGGCTTCATTATTCTAATTTTGACATCCTTAGTGAGTTCGTTCAGCAACTGTTTCTCCTGTAGAGTTAAATTAACATTAAACTCCTTACATTTCTCATTACAAACATCTCTGAAGTGGACTTCACAAATACATTCAAAATTAGCCAAACGTTACTTTAACAGTGGATTAAACAAACTGGAATGATGCAATGATACATTCAAAGTAGTATACGCATTGCTGAACCACATAGCCAAATTAAGCTTAAGAACAAATAACTTTAAATCAACAATAAGAGAAGAAATTTCAGCCCTCCTACTTGGCACAAAAGAAAGTCCATTAGCAAAAATTTTCACATGAGCAGAAGTAATAAACACTGTAGAATAATTATAGATACTGAAATCATTATTGGTGTTGCTAATAATCTTAAGTACATTGTACTCAGTACCTAAAACAAGCAGTCCACTGTCTAATTCCAATGCCGCTGTTGGTTGCGAAATCTCTGTTTGAAATATTGCTTGGGTCTCGCTCCCTGTTTGACATAAGTCTGTTGTGCCATAGGAATAGGGCCATGGTCCTTCCATTGTTGCTGGCCCTGTATTCTCTCTGACCTCCTCACTTTCGTACCTCTTAAAGGGGTGGAGGCCTCCAAAGGGGACAAATTTACCAATTCCGATGACATGGAAAGCACATTACACTCCTGATTGACTGTAGAAGGTTGACTGACTCAAAAAACAGGGGTGTTAGGATAAACTCGTCCAGTTTGAAATTCTTGTATATCCCTTCTTAATTTGGTAACTTTTCTCTGCAAAATACATTCACAAACACCATCCACTTTATCAAAAGTATTCAAATAGTTAGTCTCATAGTTTGGAAACAGCAAATCATTTTGAATAGAGGAATTCAATACATCCAACTCAGAAGAAATTTTCTCCAACATGATGGTATTGTGCTTAATAAGTAAATGTAAACTCTCAAGACCAGTCTTATTAAATAGATTATGCAATTCAGACAGCAGCTCAGGATTCTCGATGACTCCATTAGGATAGCGCCAACCCCTTAAACCCCTGGGTATAACCTGAGCATCAATATTCTTCTTTAAATATACGTTTTCAAGCTGAAGAGTCTTAAACTTTTGTAACTTGGTCTCAAACAGCCGTAGCTGCATAGTCAGAGAAGGAACTGCATTAGATCTGGTAACAACATTTTCTGCTTCCAGATTTATATTAAATTGATGATTTTCCCAGTCCAAAAACTGAAAATTACCAGTAGTAACTGAGCCATTAGTAGTTTCCACTGTATTTCATTGATGCGAAGCATTCCTAGTTTCACTTTTCGCACATTGTTGATTCCCATGGCTTATATGCCCACAACAATGGGCCAGTTGACTATTCTGCTATATGAGCTGAGTTAACTCACCAACAGTCACAGGATTGTCCATGTTGAAGCAGCTGAGGTCTTCAAACACACAAAAAGGCAGACCAACATCCAAAGAAACAAACCAGGAATATGACAAAAAAGTCCAAAAGCTGCTCTTCAGAAATTATTGATACAACACACAAGGTTTAGCGCTTTCATTCCAGTTAAGGAACTTCATCAGAACAATATAAAATTCAAATCTACAGTTTAAATAACCAAAAGAAACCAATGAGTATCAAAGTAAAAAGCACATGACTACCTAAAATCACATTATAAAAAAATCGCATTATAAAAACTAAATAACATAATTCTTAAGTTTTAAAACTGGTGCAAGAGAACTCCCATAATTTAAACCAGGTGGGGACAATGCATTCAAACAAATTTGCCATGTTAATTCCTGTTGAGTGAGATGTTCATCAATTATTTTTCCTTGTACATCTTTTTTGATCGGTTGTATAACTAAAAACCCGAAAGTATGAGTAGGGTTAACACTAACATGCATATACAAGGCATTAGTTGTCCTTTATTTTCTGATATCCAGGGTGTGTTCATATATACAATCCCTTAAGCTATGAGAGGTTTTTCCTACATAAAATGAAGGATAGTTTTGGCACTGTGCTAAATAAACTACTTATGAACTAGTACAATAATAATGCCCATCTGTTTCATATAAGTTGTTTCTTATTTTAAATGTACCAAACTCGACAATAAACTTGCAGTGCGGACAATGACCACATTTAAAAGTGCCTCTCCTGCCCAATACCCTAACAGATGTCCTATGTTCTGTTAGCTGTTTGAAGGACCTGTCTTTCCTATAGGTAATGATTGTACTAGGTCCAAACTTTGCAAATATTATAGGGTCAGAAACTAATATGGGCCAATTCTTGTTTAACACAGTGGCTATACTAAAAGTATCCAAATTGAATGTAGTACTGAAAGAATGTCTCATATGTTAAAAATTGTCAGTAGTAACTTCAGAAATTAAATTATCTCTTTGGTGTCCAGACCCATATAAAATGGGGCTGTAAATATCGATATTTCTCTTTGCTATGACATCAGATTTTATATCAAGTAAAAACCCTAAGGGATACCCCATGTTCAAAAACATATGAATTAATTTCTCAGTTTCAGAGAGAAAAATGTGTCAGTTTCTGATATCATATAAGCAAGCCTAACAAGTTGGCCCTTAACCATTGACTTTTTTTGGTGTTGTGGATGCCAGCTTGAATAATGCAAATAATTATTAGAGAAGATAGGCTTGCGAAAAATAGTAGACACATAACTCCCCATTGAAATATATTTACTCACCAATACATCCAAAAAAGAGATCTGATTTTGATCGTAATGGTGAGTAAAATGCAAAAATTTGGCTGTACTGTTAATTTAATTTCTCCTCAATTTCTACCCACAAAATGAAGATGTCATCCAAAAATCGGGTATATAGGGCCCAACACGTGCAATAATCACTATTCAGGATAAACCTATCTTCCCATTTGGCCATCACTAAGTTAGCAAACATGGGTTCACATGCTGTACCCATGGCTACACCTGATACTTGCCTAAAAAACTGACCTTCAAAATATAAAAAATTGAATTTCAAAACTGTTTCTATAAGTGTGACCAAAGTATATACCCTATTCGAACTAAAAGCTCCTGTTTTATTCAACTGTTTCTCAAACCATTTAAGACCCGTAACATGAGGTATAGCAGTAAAAAGGTTGGATACATCAATGGTCATAATATAACAGTAATATTTAAAGTCAATTTCCCCAAGCAACCTCAAAAAATGCCAACAGTCTTTGCAGATTTGCTGAACATTAGATGCATAAGTTTTTACAGCTACATCCAAAAAGTTTTCAAAAAAACAAGTCTTTGACCTCTTGGCATCTATAATTGGCCTGAAAGGAGGTGTTATAATATTTTTATGCAATTTAGGTATGCCAAAAATATTGGCTACCGCAGGTTTATCATTGAATTCATACAGCAGCTCAGAATTCTCGGTGACACCATTAGGACAGCACCAAACCCTTAAACCCCTGGGTAACTCTACAAGAGAAACAGCTGCTGAACAAACTCACTAAGGATGTCAAAATTAGAGTAATGAAGCATGATAAAGGTGGGGGGTTGGCAATTATGAACCAAACATATTATGTCACAGAGATGAATGAATTAGTATTGAGTGATGACTATGAGAATTCTTCTATTGATTAGATAAATGTTACATATGGTAAAATTGATGCTTTGTTGTTTGCCTGTGGATGGAAGGGTCGATTCAGAAACATGAATATGAGTATATGTTAAATGACAAACTTGCAGCAGAGGATGTAGTGGGTGATGGATCCCTGGGAGCTGGTGGTTGATTCTAGGTTTGCCAGGAATTCCTCTGTGGCTGAGAATGGTTGTTCTGTTGCAGGCCCTCCACCAGTGGCTGCACAATCCCTGGCCACAGCAGCTGTCGTTTGACATGCAGCATTGACCATATATGTGGCCCGATGTTTGACCTGCTTGTAGGTCCTGTCCTGTTGGCCAAAATGGTTAACCACCCTGACAAGGCCACCCCCCCCCCAATGCAGCATGCTGGTCACGATTTTGGTGACCCACAGATAGTAGAATGTGATGATGCAGTCTGAGGCTATCCAGGATAACAGCATTCTCTGCAGCTGTGAATGGTCCATTCCTCCTGTGATACATCATTCCTGAAAGACAGCAAGAAGGAACGCTTTACAGGACCAGATATGTGGACATCCACTATGTACAGACCCTGCACAACCAATACGGCCTGCACTAACCACCGCTCCCTCACACATTATATCCTACAGTCTATCAACACACTACATGTGTGGCTATCACCAAGATAGTAGCAATAGTGGATATGTCCCTGTGTGCTGTGACAGATTTTGCTGTATGTCTCTACACCCATCACTGCAGTCTACTGTGGTGTGTTCCCTATGGGCAAGATCCCACTAATATGTCATACAGCCACTGTTGGACAAATAGCTGTGTGATATTACAACAACTATATAGGGACAGTCCAGCAACACCAGTGTGCCACAATGACAGGAAGCAATGCAAACTTGCTATAGTATATGTTCCCTGTAGGCATCATACCGCTCCACTACAGAGATGTTTGCAGAATGTGACTGTGTGCCTCATAGATGTGGTCCTTTTGGCAAAAAACATGTGGATTTCTGACATATGGTTGGCCATTCATTGATGGTTGTTGTCAGACAATAGAGAATCTGGCTGTCACATGCCAGACCCCTCGGAAAACACTTATGCTACAGTAATATCTGTTAGTCTATTCATAGTCTTACTTTGTATGGCCAATATGTATTCTCTGTCACTGAGTGTGGGCCTGTGTCCCCCCATTAAGTATGGCTATGACCTGAATCCCTGCTGTAGGAGGTTGACAGGTATGTTAGCCATAGCTCTCAACCAATGAGGGACGACTGTCAACAAAACAGTGACCTAGCCAGAGTGAATCAGGGACAGTCAGGGAAACCTTTACAATGTCAGAGCTATTTATGTATGACACTGGCAGACTTAGAGGATGTGAATTATGTTACATTGTTTGATGTTACAGGAGTGTACACCTCACTTAGTGTCACTAAGTTTAACACAGATTCCACTAGCTTTCCTACAACAGATGACCATTGTAGGAGATTGTAACAGGGACAGAGCTGGGATTTGACTCAAAGCAGAGACAGTTGAGAGGCATGCCTGTAGCTGTTGGACAGCGGAGTATCACCAACATGCCAATACCTTAGATGTATGACAGGCCTACTGTTGTACTCCCTATTCCCCATACCGCCATCCTCCCATCTGCATCTTATTATATGGGGACATGTATCGCATACCTGCTAGAGTGAGGTAATCCTTTTTTGAAGTGTTCCTCTACAAATAGCTTGCAAATCCATTGTTTGTGTAAGCAAACACAGCATACAGACCTGTTCCCCATAGGCAGTTGCTTGCCTTTTGTAGGTAATGCTCATTACCAGGTAATTACCTGTGCACCAATCTGTGTCTCAGACTTGCTAATTGCATCCAAAACAGCTGAGTTGCAATTTCATTAGCCAATGGCATGAAGCCACATTGTAATATTTAAGGCCTTCATGTAGGCCTAGGCTCCTTTCTTAGTCTTTGAGATGGACATTAGTGAGGTGTGGAGACTACAGCATCACAGGGGGTAGGTACAAGTACTGTCTACTGTTGTGATTTGTGAGGTATGTCCACAGTTATGCCTGATATGTTTGGCCAGTGTACTATAACATTGTGATTATCTGGTGGTTCATTGTTAAACATTGTGGGTTGAGGTCAGTAAGGAGAGAGAGCGAGAGAGAGACATGTGAGTGTCACATGTCATACCCATCAGAATATGTATGCTAATGTGGCAGCTGCTATTCTATCACCTCACTATCTTTGTAGTGGCAAACTGCTAAATGTGCCCCTATCACTGGACACCCCCCATGTATGGTTTTGTCCAGATTCATAGTTCTAAGGGGTTGTGAGGTATAGTAGGTTCGTAGCAGCTAGCTTAACATACAGCTGTGTATGCTCCAGGCTGCAGCTGCTGATGCAGCCTAAGTCACATGGAAGGAGATTAAACACTTTGGAGGTCAGCAAGCTGTATGTGTAACTGTGGCAGCAGTGGCAGCCCTGTTGTTACAGCAGAGCCAGGATAAGGGCAACCTTTACAGTCTAATCGAGGCATGTGCTTAACATATATCTGTTCTGCAACAGTGCCAATAACATAGTAGTAGGCAACATATAGTTAGGCTATACAAATATGTGCAGTGTGCCCCTACCTGCAGGCCTTTGACTTTTAAAACTGGGTAGCAGGTAATTCAGTAGCAGTAACCTATGAGGATTAAATGTGCAAGACTCAATCATTACTTGGTGTCTTCACAACAATGTAATTGATGTGCAACACACCGGATTTGAACACAGGACTATATGTGGCAAAATGGTCTGTATGCAAGGCATTTAAAAGACCAAGCTACTGAGTTAGTGCTGGAGCAGGTGTAGTTGCCAGACACATGTGCAGACATACAGGCTGTGACACACATTGTCTGCATCCATCAGTATGTGCATGGCTGTCAAAGGCAATTGTTCTGCAGTAAGGTCCCAGTTAAACATATGTACTGTGCCATAGGTGCATTAGCAGGTATGTTTAAAGATTTTGCAAGTAAAAGGGAACATTACCTGATATCCCAGGCCTCACTTACTGCCATTATTAATTATTTGGCTGTCTACTGGTGTAGTTTTGCATCAGACTCCCAGGTACACTCGGATTTTTCACATTAGGTTGCTTTCAGTCCTGTCACTGGTAATCAGTATGTATTGCTGGAAACATCTGTTTTAATCCAGATCTCTGTGGCCCAGTGGTTTAGTGCAGTAAGCTGTGATTGACAGGGGCCTGGGTTTGAGACTTGGCAGGGGTGATTATTTTGTATATGTGCCTAACACTGTGAGAAACACATAAGATCATTGAGGCACATTAATGCACTTTTAAGTGGGATTGAGTGGGTTTGCGCAACTCGCTGCATAGCGGCGCTTTCCTTAGCTTCTCGTAAACCCATGATAAAAAAATTAAAAAGAAAAGAAAAAAAGGGGTTATAGGATACTGGTGAAATGGGGGAAAGCAGGGTGAAAAACATACTGAAAGGTAGGTAGGTATGTGCAGGAAGGGTGTAAGAAAGAATCATAGCTTTCCATTTCTTGTACAGCAACAGCTGTGCAGTTTGAGAGATTTTGTGGATGAAGTTGGACTCTCAAACCTCAGAGAGAGGGGTGAGGACAACATAAATGTATCAAGCCAACTGGACTAAATTAATTGTGTCCAGTGGACAAGTGTGTGAAAGGAGAGCTATGTATGTAGCAACATTTTTTTTTTTTTTTGTGGGACAGGTGCCCATTTTTTTTTTTATAAGGAGACAGGGAATGTTGGGAACGGGATGTAGCTATGTGTGGGGAGGTAAGCTGGGTAGGAAAGGATGCAATTGCAGCCAGACAAGACTGCAGACAGAGGTGGTGTGTGACACATGAAGGGGTTGAACACTTTTACTGGGGAAGGGCAGCAGCTTAACTGACATCCCCACCCATGGGCAGTCAACACTACTCCTTCACAGCCCTGAAGGTGGCTGTGCTGGAGGCTGGGAACCAAGGCCAGCAGGCCCATCAGGTTGTCAAGTCTTCCCTCAATCCGGTGCAGTCATTATTCATAGCTCCTATGAAATCCTGCACACCATGGCTGGTAGTTGATCTTGGGTGACTACTGCCCCTCCAGCACCACTCCTGAGGAGATAGGCTCCATCCCCTGAAGCTGTTCCACCCAAAGGTGGTGCAGGGCCAGCAGAGGGGGCACAACCAGCCTGTGTCCCAGACACACTGGTACCCAGTGCCGCAGCCAGCTGAGGTAGGGTAGGTGGATCAGCAGGAACTGGCATACCCTTTCGTGCTGTGGTGATAGAGGTATAGCAATGTGTATAGGTTAGTTATGAGTAAAACAATTTGTTAGTAATAACAGCATGCCATGACAGTGGAAATAACCCAATCGCATTTCAGTGCATATTATATGGAACACAACAATAAATAACATAAGTCAGTATATGAACAGCATGCCAGTAACAGTTGTGGCATAAGACCAACAACATAGGTAATTCAACAAGAAATGTTAGTATGCAACCATTATAATACATAATAATAATAAAACACATGCCCCAAAATAAAGTTTAATACAACAGATGTTAAAAGTAAACTATAACCAATGGATAACAATAATAAATAAATGAAGATAAGGTGTGGTGAGAGAGAGAAATAAACAGTCCATTAATGCCATTATAGTCTATTTCATGGAGAACAGTACTGCTATCTACTCTACAGGTCTGCCCTTTCTTTATGTTTACAAGTGGACAATAGCTGTTGTAGCATATACATACCTTTCAAGCTATCCTCATGGAGCAGTATGGGCCAAGCCATAACAACTGCGGGTAGTAAACTACACAGAACATTTGCACATCAGGTGGACCTATATAACTACCAAAGCGTACTGTGGGCTGATGTAGTGATACATTCCTGGTTAGATACTTATATCGATGGTAGATGTGTGACAGAGGGATTAAGCACTTGTAATTACATTCCTTGTCACTGTGACACTTGAGAGACATGTATGTGTACAGTACTAAAACTATACTACTATCATGCCTTGTTTGACAGGCACGGGGATAGAAGCCAATAGTAGTGACTGCCGAGGACATCTGCATCAAATGTATTAACTGACTGCAGCAACCTTTAACAGACACTCCAGGCGTATAGCCATACCAATGATTACGCATTTTATTTATTTTATTTTATTAGTATTATATTTATTTCCTTTATTTTATTATGTATATCCACATACCTGGTAATGATTTTTAACAGTATGTGACATCTAAGCACACAATTATTAACCCAGACTATGGGCTAACTCACCCATTTCCCTGTAGTTCCTGTGGAGAGAAAATATGTAATTATTTTGTGACCTATACTGTAATACATAGTGCTACAGAGCACTGGATTTGAACCCAGGTCTGTGTGTGGCAAAATGTACTTCATACAGAGCATTTAACAAACTGAGCTATGAAGTCACTGCTGCTTACTTACTGACTGATATTTGCTTAGAGCACACCTGGAACCAATATATGCCCTGGTAATAGTAGTACAGTTTAATACTAGACTGTAGTGACAGTTGAACACACATGCATGAAATTCAAGCATGACAGAGATACTAAGTAACCTATACATTACTACATAAAATGCAGGTGTACACAATATATTGTTAGTGGGTTGAAATATTTGTGAGGTCTGCAAACCATATCAGATTATTGGGTTGGCTACCTTACCCATATACATTTGCAGGCAGTATATTTGCAGTCTACAGCTATTACACTGTCATACTTGCCTGCAACACTGTACCTCAGAGCCTGAATGCATATAGCTGAAATGCAATGGTTAAAACGAGACAATCCTGATATACACAGTATACCCCATAACTCTCAACCTCTCAGTGTAAGAAATCTGGACAAGGCCCAAAAATCGGGATATATTTTAAATATTACTCTTATAAGCTTATAAAGTTGCTAGAGTAACAGGATTTGTTTTAACATGCATTTTCCGAAGTCTGACACACAAATGTATGTGATTATTTAATTACTTCAGTCCTCAGATCATCCCAGTAATTTGTCAGAAAAACACAGATTTTTACAAGGAACAGACCAAAAATATGGCCAAAGATCTGGACATTATGTGAAAATCTGCACAGTTGAGAAGTATGCAGGTGTTATTACAGAACAGTTATCATAATTCATTTCTTGTAAAACAGCTCTGAATCTACATTTATTGCACAACACCCTTTATTAGATATACCTTGAGGCAGGTATTGGTATTGTTTTGTGTTTTTATTGCAGAACAGTTGTCATAACTGATTTCATGTAAAACAGCCCTAATTACACACATATTGTACAACAAAGCTTTATTAGAGGTACCTTCATGCAGTTACTGGTATAGTTTCACATTTTTATTGCATAACAGTTGTAATGCAGGTGTTGCAATACAGCTGTAATTCCACAGTTATTGTAGTAGAAACCTTAATTAATTTACTTTATGAAGGTTAATGCTTTACTCTTCCCTGCTTATTGCACTACAGTTGCAAGTAATCACATATTTGCAAGGTAGGTCTATGTCCACATTCATTGCAATAAAATCTTTACTGTGTATACCTAATGGCAGTTAATGTTTTACTCTTTCTTACTTATATGACTATAGATTGCAAAATACATCTGTACTCACCACACTCACAGTGTAACCTGGCCAAGCACCCAGCATGCATCTCAATGTTGCGAGCTCTTTCCTCTGCAGCTGCAGGGAGAGAAGGACACCATTATGCATACCTGTCTATCAGACATTCAGATTAGGTATTGGTGAAACAATGGTAACAGTACTTACAAAGCTGTGGGTCATTCCCTTCCCAAGCATCTTGGATCCAGGTGGCCAAGAAATCGCCCTTCTGACACTTCAGGTCTTCATAGTGGTGACAGATCTGCTCAAATGTGTGGAAGATACCTGTCTCACTGGTGAGCTGACATGCCAGCTTGTCACAGGCCTCCACCTTGCACTCTGGCCCTGGAATTCACTTTACAGCAGCCGATCATCATGGGTTTTCACAAGGAGTCTGACCATGACTCTGGACTCCTGAATGCCCCACCGCTGCGCACGGAAGCACGCACCCTCTCCAACATCAGCCATAGTCACCGCACAGTTCAAACTCCAACAGAATATACTGTATTCCTGCCTAGTGAACTTAATATAGCCTGTTTTCCCATCCTTACATACCACAGAGCAATATTTAAAAATGTGGCATGTCACTTAGCACTGCACACACTAGCGCAGCTCAATTGAGCAGTGCTTAAACTGGCAATGCTTAGCAGTGCACAATCCAACTAAGCACAGTCAAGCGGTGCCAAGCAGTGTTAAAACATATCTTGTTTAAGCAGTGATTAGCAAGACTTAGAATGACTTAACAGAGCTCAGCTGAGTGCCACAGATCAGGATTTAAAAATAATTAGCATGATTTGTATTTGGAAAATAAATGCTTAATATCCCTTCCAGGTATTCAAACTATGCACCGACTGCACATAAAGCTGTAACTCTACCCATTTGGGTACATGGATATGTGGAATGCTGCTATACATTTACATATACCTCTGAGCTACATTTAAGCGCTGCTGAGCACAGCGCCATGCAAAACTTGCTCAGCTATGCTTAAACTTGACCTTTTCATAGATAAGTAAATACATCAAGTTTCTATTTTTAGGATGTCTAGCATGTGTCACTTGCTGAGCTCCATACCGCGTAAACCTGCTTTTTATAAAAAATAAGATATGTTAATTTACATTGATATAATGTGGTTGGACAGTGCAGGAAGTGTGTTCCTCATCTGTGGACACAGTTAGCACCACACTCCCTACACTGATTCAATAACCATGTTCCATGGCTCTACCTTGGCAGTGCACCGTGATTAATATGCATGGTGTGCTGCTTAGGGGGAACCATGTACACAGACATGGTAACAGTCTGTGTAGGCTCTATACTATGCCTACATGGATTTTATTAAATATAGGAGGTTGTTTGTGCTGAATCTAAACAGAACTTTAAATTCTTGGTTTTTCAAGTTACTACTGTGCATTTAAGAGGTCATGATATTAATACCTCTGAGTAATAAGAATCTGATTGGATATATAGGATGTAGGCCATATTTTTCCTGGCGTGAATGAGACTCTTTCTCTACAATTGCAACATTGCAACAATGAAGCTTATATCATTAAGTGTGATCATGTGATTTTTTCATAAGTATTTAATGAGATCATGCTGTGGTTTTATTTGTCTGATGATGCACCTTGCAGAAAGAAAGAGCTCACTTCTTTATTATTAAAAACGTTTTATCATTGGTTATGGTTGAAGTGTCTTTACCTGTCATAATATTTGCCTTTGCCTTGAACTGAATGTATCCACACATTGTGATTGTTAAATTCTTTTAAGATGTATTGAATGTTCATATGATACTTTCCTTTTTTAGATTATATTTCATTTTAAATGCAAAGTATGGCATACCACATACCAAACCAGACATTCTAGTATCTGTAGAGATGGGGGGGTTGTGAAATTATTAAGAGAAATTGGAAGGGTTTAACTATTGACATGAGAATAGCTAGTTTCCTAGGGGATGTGCTGCATTTTGCACTTAAAAATAAATATAATGTTAAAAGGAAACCATGTTATGAATATTCAATACATGTTAAAATATGTTCTAAATAAGGCACTTTTCCATGCAAGGACTGCTCAGCATGTATTCATATTAGTAAAAGTGAGTTGGATGTTTGTCAGAACTCAGGTGAAGTTTATATGTTTCAACAATATGTTAACTGTGCAACTAAGTATTTCATATATATTTATATATAGCTTTATATCAGACATGTTGTGATAACTATTTGGGCAAGGTAAGTTGCTCATTTAGGGAGCATATATATGAGCATAGTTTAGATATTACTAAAAGAAAACACATTAATGCCCTAACATAACATGTGATTGATAAAGATGACGAACATATTATGTTTCAAGTGATAGAATAAGTTCAAACAAATCCTAGAGATGGTAATTTCATAAACAACACTTAGATAGTTGAGTTTAAATGGATTCTTAAACCTGAAGCATATAGTTCTCCTGGTCTTAATGAATATTTGTCATTGAAATATGTTTTAAAGGGAAGAGGTCTAAGGCATTAAGTTTATTACCTAAAAGGTGTGGTTTTAGTTAAGTTACTTGTTTTGTAACTATATGTCCTTATAAAGAGGGTGTTTTCTAAACGGTTATAAATTGCCTGAAGAAGCTTGATGTGGAAAACCATTTTCTATATGTTCTACTCCATTAAATGGAGGTTTTCTCCTTTTGCATAGTGCATTGAGTCCACTTTTTGTATTTGGTGTTTTGATGGGTTTGACTCCCTCCTTTAATTTGTGGACCTTTTATTCCTGTTTATTATTATATGGCAGGCTTTCTTGTGGACTGTGAGAAATTGCCATAAAAACTTAGAAAGAAGAGAAAACCCCTTTTAAAAGTGACATGCAATACTATATCATCTTACAAAAGAAGTGAAATGTAGTGATGATCCTCATTGTATGGGAGTACTTGGAAAGAGCCTAAGGCATATATAATGGAAATGCAAGGAGCACAGATTGTTTAAGCTGAACACAAGTTCTGTTAAAGAAAGAAAACTAACCTCTATGGCTGTAGTGCAGACAGATATCACATTGTCTAAGCTACAGAAAAAAGAGATAATGGTATTTCTGTTAAGAATCAAGGCAGTGTTTGCAGAAGTGCTTAGCAGAACAGACTTGATTTATTACAATTCCAGAGGGAAGACAACTTAACACCTTACACATATACGAAGCTGTGCACAAGGAAATGTGGATAAGAGCAAGTACAGCAATGATGGAAGTGACACAGGAGTCAAAAGGTGAGCGCAAAGGACCCAGTGTATTAGCCCAAATAATTAATGAAACAATCAGAGTAAAACCCCACTGCTTTTCTGGGTTTAATTAAACAATCAGCCCGCTACCTATTACAAAAGAAAAGAGTTTCAATACTTTTTATTTGGGGGGGCGGTAATTTTGACATGTAATCAGTGATGTTATGTGCACTTATATTTCAGAATATCAAAATGACTGCATTAATAATCACAAACAAATACACACACACACACACACACACACACACACACATATATGGTTATGTATCATTTCACCAAGCATGCATTTGTCTGAGAGAAAAATCCATCTGACTTAATCGCAATTGATTGAAAACATTCTACACAATCAATACATTATTAAAAGCATATTCTGCAGAGCAACAACCCACCCCTTTACTTATGTATACTAACTCTATGGTCACATACCCATGGGGAGAAGAAAAATCACTGCACAGAATGAATTAGTGCTGGTGCACAAAGATACACATCTACACATTCAGAGGTAAGCCTTAATAGTGGATATATTAAATCCACACACAATCTTCTAGAGTTACTTCCATAACAAATCCTATGATCAAAAACAAGACTACCAAATACTATTTATAGACTTTTACAATACCTAGCAGAACAGACTTGATTTAATACTATACCAGGGGAAAAAGATTAACTTAAAACAGCATACTGGATGTGATTCAGTGAGATGAGTTTACGATCTGTTTTGTCTGATCATTTGTAGTTTGCCTTGTGTATATATCTGTTATAGAATGGCTCTAACACACACACACACACACACACACACACACACACACACACACATATGCATCATGATTTCTACACAAAAAACCTTTTTTTAGGCTAACATGTTTTACCTGGCTTAATGAGATGAAGTTATAAAAATGCTATGCAGTTATGTGGGAAATTCTGTATAAAATTATCAGCAGTCTTATTTATGATTCCAAAATGAAGTATGCAAGTTAAGATTCACAGCTGCAGTAATTTAGTGGCAACATCCAAATCTTTATGGTACTGCATTTTCATGACAATTGCCATTTCCTCAGTCTCCTTCCAAAACAGATATTCTTTTTTCCCTGAAAGTAATTTTGCTGATGCATTTTAGAAGGCCGACATGTTACAGATGTCACATAGGCTATCTAAAAGGCAAGTTACGACAAAAGCATTTTTATAATCCGGTATCTAAATTGCAAAGGACTCTTTGCTTGCCAAGAAGCATTTATCTTTCATAATCAGTTATACAGTATGATTTAATGCCACATGTTTTCCTGTACAGAAGCACTGGAAAGAAACCAGCTAACAACACCTTTGAGTCTGCACATAATTGAAGTGTGTGTCTGTGGGAACATTATTTATGACACTTTCTCTGAAAACAGACGTACATCCTAATTAGCACCTGTACAGTCAAACAAAACAGGATAGCATCACGGTGATAAAACCGGATAATTTAAAATAAACTAGAACAAATAAAATACTTTCTGGAACCACAGACAATAATAGAGATAAAACTTCAAATTTTAATAAACAAGTAATACATGTACAGTGTTTCTGCAGCCAGGTTTGCACAATTTCCTGACCATCCTCAGAAAAGCAGAAATGAAAACTAGTATTTCTTAATAGGATTCCAGTAGTTGCAGGCAGAATTGTTTTCATGCTACTGTCACATATTACTCAATTAACCGCAACCTTATTCAAACAAGTTTTGATGATTTCTCTTTGGCCAAAAGCTGGAAGTGCAGAAGACTAAGCACAAAGGAAAGGATGGTCTTGATCTACATTAAATAGTACTTTGCACAGACCATTGAATTCCCTACATTAATGAATAGTACTTCAATGCTAAACGGTTACCATAGACCCTGAAATTTGCTGTTTAACATTCTTACTACTTATATCTTCTTAGGTGGCCCATGTACCACATGTTGCCGGAAGTGTTTCTTCCATTAATAAATAAAATAATTGTTTTAAGTGATTTCTGCTAACTGGTTATATCAATAAGGTATTATATGGTTACATACTTACAGAGCTGTTGCAATAGTCATGAATTTGGCTGCCATCTTCAATTATTTTTTTATGTAGTAAACCATACTGCTAACTTTAGATTCCCTACTTTATTAATTTTCTAGCACTGTAACTCACTGGACTAGCATTGCAATAGGTTCCTATGTGAATACTAGAGTAACTTCCCTAAAGAGCCATTTTAATCTTAGGCAAGAACCCAAGGTCAGAATCAAACCTTTTACCTTTTGTTTATGAAGTGGAAACTTTAACCATTATACCAAACCCACTTTACACAGCAAGGGTTTTTAACTGCTAAGTCTTTAATTGTGGAGTTTGCTTGTCCTTCATGTGGCTTTTAAATGGGATCTTTGGTTTCCTCCCATGTCCCAGTGACACTCAGTGGAGGGCTGATTGTAAATTGTAGTTGTATGTGTAACATGTATGGGATATGGAGGAAATAAGTGGCAATCTACTTACATTCCCTACTTGTCTAGTAAAGTTCATGGACTGTATTGATGTTCATGGGGGTTACGTAGGAGTTAGATGTGAATCACCAGCTTTGGATGCATCTGTGAGGTAAAGACATTAACTGTTATACAAAACACCACTCTAAATGGGTTTATAGGTAAATTCTGGTAAATCAGTCTAAAGACTATTACAAGGCTAGCCAATAGCCAGAGGTTAGAATGAACTGTGTATCTTGCATCTGCTGCATTGGCTAGAAATCAAACCCAGACCCCCTACATGACAGACACGAATTTTACTATTACACCACAAATGCACATGAAAATATGGTACTGAAATAAAGGCTTTCTTAATTTGAAGTTGCAGCATATTTAATTCGTAATGTTAGTACTTTGAATTTCAGCTGAATTTTCTATTACCTTTTCAATAGAAGTCTACTTCATTTTCTATCCAGTAACATTTTTACAGGCAGCTGCCACTAATTATTTTAAGATGCTAAGAGTTTCTCTAGGATTAACTACAATTATGGATTTCAGCTTACTGTGATTTTTCCAGCAAAGGTCTTGCAAGAGGAACAAGTCTGGTAAGTGCTAGGATACATCCTACAAGGGCAAAAAAGTCTGGTAAGTGTTAGCATATGTCCAGCAAGTGGAACAAGTCTGGTAAGTGCTAGCATAGGTCCTCAAGGAGAACAAGTCTGGTTAAGTGCTAGTATATGTCCTGCAAGGGGAACAAGTCTGGTAAGTGCTAGCATGCATCCTGCAAGGGGAACAAGTCTGGTAAGTGCTAGCATAGATCCTGCAAGGGGAGCAAGTCTGATAAGTGCTAGCATAGGTCCTGCAGGGAGAACAAGTCTGGTAAGTGCCAACATATGTCCTGCAAGGAGAACAAGTCTGGTTAAGTGCTAGTATAGGTCTTGCAAAGGGAACAAGTCTGCTAAGCGCTAGCATATGTCCTGCGAAAGGAAAAAGTCTGATAAGTGCTAGTGTAGGTCCTAAAGGGGGAACAAGTCTGGTAAGTGATAGCATAGGTCCAGCAAGAGGAACAAGTCTGGTATGTTCTAGAAAATGTCCTGCAATAGGAGCAAGTCTGGAAAGTGCTAGCATAGGTCCTGCAAGGGGAACAAGTCTGGTAAGTGATAGCAAATGTCCTGCAAGAGGAACAAGTCTGGTATGTGCTAGCATATATTATGCAAGGGGACTAAGTATGGAAAGTGCTAGCATAAGTCCTGCAAGGGGAACAAATCTGGTAAGTGCTAGCATACATCCTGCAAGGGGAACAATTCTGGTAAGTGCTAGCATAGGTCCTGCAAGGGGAAAGAATTTGGTAAGTGCTAGCACAGGTTCTGCAAGAGGAACACGTCGGGTAAGTGCTAGCATATGTCCTGCAATGGGAGCAGGTCTGGTAAGTGCTAGCATAGTTCCTGCAAGGGGAACAAGTCTGGTAAGTGCTATCATATGTCCTGCAAGGAGAACATGTCTGGTTAAGTGCTAGCATACGTACTGCAAGGGCAACAATTCTGGTAAGTGATAGCCTAGGTCCTGAGAGGGATACAAGTCTATTAACTGCTAGCATAGGTCATACAAGGCTAAAAGGTCTAGTAAATGCTAGCATAGGTCCAAAATGGGCAAAAAGTCTGGCAAGTCCTAGCATAGGTCCTGCAAGAGGAACAAGTCTGGTAAGGGCTAGCATAAGTCCTGCAAGGGGAATAAGACTGGCTAGTGCTAGCATAGGTACTGCAAAGGGAACAAGTCTGGTAAGCACTAGCATATGTCCTGCAAAAGGAAAACGTCTGATAAGTGCTAGTGTAGGTCCTAAAGGGGGAACAAGTCTGGAAAGTGCTAGCATAGGTCCTGCAAGGGGAACAAGTCTGGTAAGTGATAGCAAAGGTCTTGCAAGAGGAACAAGTCTGGTATGTGCTAGCATATGTTATGCAAGGGGACTAAGTCTGGAAAGTGCTAGCATAAGTCCTGCAAGGGGAACAAATCTGGTAAGTGCTAGCATACATCCTGCAAGGGGAACAATTCTGGTAAGTGCTAGCATAGGTCCTGCAAGGGGAAAAAATTTGGTAAGTGCTAGCACAGGTTCTGCAATAGGAACACGTTGGGTAGGTGCTAGCATATGTCCTGCAATGGGAGCAGGTCTGGTAAGTGCTAGCACAGTTCCTGCAGGGGAACAAGTCTGGTAAGTGCTATCATATGTCCTGCAAGGAGAACATGTCTGGTTAAGTGCTAGCATATGTACTGCAAGGGCAACAATTCTGGTAAGTGATAGCCTAGGTCCTGAGAGGGATACAAGTCTATTAACTGCTAGCATAGGTCATACAAGGCTAGAAGGTCTAGTAAATGCTAGCATAGGTCTGAAATTGGCAAAAAGTCTGGCAAGTCCTAGCATAGGTCCTGCAAGAGGAACAAGTCTGGTAAGGGCTAGCGTAAGTCCTGCAAGGGGAATAAGACTGGCTAGTGCTAGCATAGGTACTGCAAGGGGAACAAGTCTGGTAAGTGTTAGGATAGGTCCTGCAAGAGGAGCAAGTCTAGTAAGTGCTGGAGTAGGTCATACAAGGGGAACAAGTCTGATAAGTGCTGGCATAGTTCCTGAAGGGTAGCAAGTCTGGTAACTGCTAGCATATGTCCTGCAAGGGGAAAAAGTCTGGTAAGTGCTGGCATAGGTCCTGCAAGGGGAACAAGTCTGGTAATTGCTAGCATACATCCTCCAAGGGGAAAAAGTCTGGTAAGTGCTAGCATAGGTACTGAAGGGGGAACAAGTGTCATAAGTGCTACCATACGTCCAGCAAGAGGAACAAGTCTGGTAAGTGCTATCATCCATCCTGCAAGGGGAGCAAGTCTGTTAAATGCTAGCATAGGTCCTGGAAGGAGAATAAGTGTAGTTAAGTGCCAGTATAGGTCCTGGAAGGGGAAAGGGTCTGGTAAGAGCTAGCATATGTCCTGTAAGGGAAAAGCATCTGGTAAGTGCTAGCATACATGGTGCAAGAGGAACAAGTCTGGTAAGTGCTAGCATGCATAATGCAATGGGAGCAAGTCTGTTAAGTGCTAGCATGGGTCCTGCTAGGGGAACAAGTCTGTTAAATGCTAGCATATGTCCTACAAGGAGAACATGTCTGGTTAAGTGCTAGTATAGGTACTACAAGGGGGAAAAAGTCTGATAAGTGCTAGCATACGTCATGCAAGGGGAACAAGTCTGGTAAGTGCTAGCATAGGTCCTGCAAGGGGAAAGAGTCTGGTAAGTGCTAGCATAGGTCCTGCAAGAGGAACAAGTCAGGTAACTGCTAGCAAATGTCCTGCAATGGAAGCAAATCTGGTAAGTGCTAGCATAGGTCTTGCAAGGGGAACAAGTCTGGTAAATGCTAGCACAGTCCTGCAAGGTAAACAAGTCTGGTTATGTGCTAGTATAGCTCCTGCAAGGGGAACAAGTCTGAGAAGTGCCAGCATATGTCCTACAAGGGGAACAATTCTGGTAAGTGCTAGCCTAGGTCCTGCAAGGGGTACAAGTCTAGTAAGTGCTAACACAGGTCCTGCAAAGGCAACAAGTCTGGTAAATGCTAAAATAGGTCCTGCATGGGCAACAAGTCTGGTAAGTGCTAGCATAGGTCCTGCAAGGGGAACAAGTCTGGTAAGTGCTAGCATAGGTCCTGCAAGGGGAAAAAGTCTGGTAAGTGCTAGCATAGGTCCTGCAAGAGGAACAAGTCTGGTAAGTGCTAGCATAGGTCCTGCAAGGGGAACAAGTCTGGTAAGTGCTAGCATATGTCCTGCAAGGAGAACATGTCTGGTTAAGTGCTAGTATTAGTCCTGCATGGGGGAAAAAGTCTGGTAAGTGCTAGCATACATCGTGCAAAAGGAACAAGTCTGGTAAGTGCTAACATAGGTCTTGCTAGGCAAAATAGTCTGGTAAGTGCTAGCATAGGTCCTGCAAGAGGAACAAGTCGGATAACTGCTAGCAAATGTCCTGCAATGGGAGAAAGTCTGGTAAGTGCTAGCATGGGTTCTGCAAGGGGAACAAGTCTGATAAGTGCTAGCATAGGTCCTGCAAGGGGAACAAGTCTGGTTAAGTGCTAGTAAAGGTCCTGGAAGGGAAAAAAGTCTGATTAGTGCTAGCATATGTCCTTCAAGGGGAACAAGTCTGGTAAGTGCTAGCAGATGTCCTGCAAGGGGGATCACACCTGCTAAGTGCTAGCAGAGGTTCTGCATGGGCAACAAGTCTGGTAAGTGCTAGCATTGGTCCTACAAGGGGAACAAGTCTGGTAAGTGCTAGCATAGGTCCTGCAAAGGGAAAAATCTGGTAAGTGCTAGCATATGTCCTGCAAGGGGAACAACTCTGGTAAGTGCTAGCATAGGTCCTGCAAGGGGGAAGTGACTGGTAAGTGCTAGCATAGGTCTAGGGAAAAGGCTAGCATACGTCCTGCATAGGGAACTAGTCTGGTAAGTGCTAGCATATGTCCTGCAAAGAAAACAAGTCTGGTTAAGTGCTAGTATAGGTCCTGAAAGGGGAACAAGTCTGGTAAGTGCTAGCATATGTCCTGCAAGAGGAACAAGTCTGGTTAAGTGCTAGGATAGGTCCTGCAAGAGGAACAAGTCTAGTAAGTGCTAGAGTAGGTCATGCAAGGGAACAAGTCTGGTAAGTGCTAGCATACATCCTGCAAGGGGAACAAGTCTGGTAAGTGCTAGCATAGGTCCTGCAAGGGGAACAAGTCTGGTAAGTGCTAGCATAGGTCCTGCAAGGGGAACAAGTCTGGTAAGTGCTAGCATAGGTCCAGCAAGAGGAACAAGTCTGGTAAGTGCTAGCATAGGTCCTGCAAGGGAACAAGTCTGGTAAGTGCTAGCATATGTCCTGCAAGGAGAACAAGTCTGGTTAAGTGCTAGTCTGGGTCCTGCAAGGGGAACAAGTCTGGTAAGTGCTAGCATATGTCCTGCAAGGGGAACAAGTCTGGTAAGTGCTAGCATATGTCCTGCAAGAAGAACAAGTCAGGTAAGTGCTAGCATACATCCTGCAATGGGAGCAAGTCTGGTAAGTGCTAGCATAGGTCCTGCAAGTGGAACAAGTCTGGTAAGTGCTAGCATATGTCCTGCAAGGAGAACAAGTCTGGTTAAGTGCTAGCATAGGTCCTGCAAGGGGAACAAGTCTGGTAAGTGCTAGCATATGTCCTGCAAGGAGAACATGTCTGGTTAAGTGCTAGTATAGGTCCTGCATGGGGAAAAAGTCTGGTAAGTGCTAGCATACATTGTGCAAAAGGAACAAGTCTGGTAAGTGCTAGCATAGGTCTTGCAAGGGGAAAGAGTCTGGTAAGTGCTAGCATAGGTCCTGCAAGAGGAACAAGTCAGGTAACTGCTAGCAAATGTCCTGCAATGGGAGCAAGTCTGGTAAGTGCTAGCATAGGTTCTGCAAGGGGAACAAGTCTGATAAGTGATAGCATACGTCCTGTAAGGAGAACAAGTCTGGTTAAGTCCTAGTATAGGTCCTGGAAGGGGAAAAAGTCTGGTAAGTGCTAGTATATGTCCTGCAAGGGGAACACCTCTGGTAAGTGCTAGCATAGGTCCTGCAAGGGGGAAGCATCTAGAAAGTGCTAGCATAGGTCTCGTGTAAGTGCTAGCATACGTCCTGCATACAGAACTAGTCTGGTAACTGCTAGCATATGTCCTGCAAGGAAAACAATTCTGGTTAAGTGCTAGTATAGGTCCTGAAAGGGGAACAAGTCTGGTAAGTGCTAGTATATGTCCTGCAAGAGGAACAAGTCTGGTTAAGTGCTAGTAAAGGTCCTGGAAAGCAGAAACATCTGGTAAGTGCTAGCATATGTCCTTCAAGGGGAACAAGTCTGGTAAGTGCCAGCATACGTCCTGCAAAGGGAGCAAGTCTGTTAAGTGCTAGCATAGGTTCTGCAAGGGGAACAAGATTGGTAAGTGATAGCATAGGTCTTGCAAGGAGAACAAGTCTGGGTAAGTAATAGTATAGGTCCTGGAAGGGGAAAAATCTGGTAAGTGCTAGCATATGTCCTGCCAGGGGAACAACTCTATAAGTGCTAGCATAGGTCCTGCAAGGGGAAGCATCTGGTAAGTGCTAGCATAGATCTCGGGTAAATGCTAGCATATGTCCTGCATGGGGAACTAGTCTGGTAAGTGCTAGCATATGTCCTGCAAAGAAAACAAGTCTGGTTAAGTGCTAGTATAGGTCCTGAAAGGGGAAAAATCTGGTAAGTGCTAGCATATGTCCTGCAAGAGGAACAAGTCTGGTTAAGTACTACGATAGGTCCTGCAAGAGGAACAAGTCTGGTACATGTTAGAGTAGGTCATGCAAGGGGAACAAGTCTGGCAAGTGCTAGCATAGGTCCTGCAAGGGTAGCAAGTCTGGTAAGTGCTAGCATACGTCCTGCAAGGGGAACAAGTCTGGTAAAAGCTGGCATAGGTCCTGCGAGGGGAAAAAGTCTAGTGAATGCTAGCATAGGTCTTGCAGGGGGAACAAGTGTGGTAAGTGCTAGCATAGGTCCAGCAAGAGGTACAAGTCTAGTAAGTGCTAGCATAAGTCCTGCAAGGGCAACAAGTCTGGTAAATGCTAACATAGGTCCTGCATGGGCAAAAAGTCTGGTAAGTGCTAGCATAGGTCCTGTAAGGGGAATAAGTCTGGTAAGTGCTAGCACAGGTCCTGCAAGAGGAACAAGTCTGGTAAGTGCTAGTGTAGCTCCTGCAAGGGGAAGAAGTCTGGCAACTGCTAGCATAGGTCCTGCAAGGGGAAAAAGTCTGGTAAGTGCTTCCATAGGTCCTGTAAGGGGAACAAGTCTGGTAAGTGCTAGCATAAGTCCTGCAAGGGGAACAAGTCTGGTAAGTGCCAGCATATGTCCTGCAAGGGGAGCAAGTCTGGTAAGTGCTAGCATAGGTCCTGCAAGGGAACAAGTCTGGTAAGTGCTAGCATATGTCCTGCAAGGAGAACAAGTCTGGTTAAGTGCTAGTCTTGGTCCTGCAAGGGGAACAAGTCTGGTAAGTGCTAGCATATGTCCTGCAAGGGGAAAGCATCTGGTAAGTGCTAGCATACATCCTGCAAGAAGAACAAGTCAGGTAAGTGCTAGCATATGTCCTGCAATGGGAGCAAGTCTGGTAAGTGCTAGCATAGGTCCTGCAAGTGGAACAAGTCTGGTAAGTGCTAGCATATGTCCTGCAAAGAGAACAAGTCTGGTTAAGTGCTAGCATATGTCCTGCAAGGAGAACATGTCTGGTTAAGTGCTAGTATAGGTCCTGCAAGGGGGAAAAAAGTCTGGTAAGTGCTAGCATAGGTCCTGCAAGGGGAACAAGTCTGGTAAGTGCTAGCATATGTCCTGCAAGGGGAACAAGTCTGGTAAGTGCTAGCATATGTCCTGCAAGGGAAAGCATCTGGTAAGTGCTAGCATACATCCTGCAAGAAGACAAGTCAGGTAAGTGCTAGCATACGTCCTGCAATGGGAGCAAGTCTGGTAAGTGCTAGCATAGGTCCTGCAAGTGGAACAAGTCTGGTAAGTGCTAGCATATGTCCTGCAAGGAGAACAAGTCTGGTTAAGTGCTAGCATAGGTCCTGCAAGGGGAACAAGTCTGGTAAGTGCTAGCATAGGTCTTGCAAGAGGAAAGAGTCTGGTAAGTGCTAGCATTGGTCCTGCAAGAGGAACAAGTCAGGTAACTGCTAGCAAATGTCCTGCAATGGGAGCAAGTCTGGTAAGTGCTAGCATAGGTCTTGCAAGGAGAACAAGTCTGGAAAATGCTAGCACAGTCCTGCAAGGTAAACAAGTCTGGTTATGTGCTAGTATAGCTCCTGCAAGGGGAACAAGTCTGAGAAGTGCCAGCATATGTCCTACCTGGGAACAATTCTGGTAAGTGCTAAACTTGGTCCTGCAAGGGGTACAAGTCTGGAAAGTGCTAACACAGGTCCTGCAAGGGCAATAAGTCTGGTAAATGCAAACATAGGTCCTGCATGGGCAACAAGTCTGGTAAGTGCTAGCATAGGTCCTATAAGGGGAACAAGTCTGGTAAGTGCTAGCACAGGTCCTGCAAGAGGAACAAGTCTGGTAAGTGCTAGTGTAGCTCCTGCAAGGGGAAGAAGTCTGGCAACTGCTAGCATAGGTCCTGCAAGGGGAAAAAGTCTGGTAAGTGCTTCCATAGGTCCTGCAAGGGGAACAAGTCTGGTAAGTGCCAGCATATGTCCTGCAAGGGGAGCAAGTCTGGTAAGTGCTAGCATAGGTCCTGCAAAAGGAACAAGTCTGGTAAGTGCCAGCATATGTTCTGCAAGAGGAGCAAGTCTGGTAAGTGTTAGCATAGGTCCTGCAAGGGGAACAAGTCTGGTAAGTGCTAGCATATGTCTTTCAAGGAGAACAAATCTGGTTAAGTACCAGTATAGGTCCTGCAAGCAGAACAAGTCTGGTAAATGCTACAGTATATTCTGCAAGGAGAACAAATCTGGTAAGCATTAGCATAGGTCCTGCAAGGAGAACAAGTCTGGTAAGTGTTAGCATAGGTCCTGCAAGGGGAACAAGTCTGGCAAGTGCTAGCACACGTTCTGCAAGGAGAACAATTCTGGGAAGTGCCAGCCTAGGTCCTGCAAGGGGTACATGTCTAGTAAGTGCTAGCATAAGTCCTGCAAAGGCAACAAGTCTGGTAAATGCTAACATTGGTCCTGCATAGGCAAAAAGTCTGGTAAGTGCTAGTATAGGTCCTGTAAGGGGAATAAGTCTGGTAAGTGCTAGCACAGGTCCTGCAAGAGGAACAAGTCTGGTAAGTGCTAGTGTAGCTCCTGCAAGGGGAAGACATCTGGCAACTGCTAGCATAGGTCCAGCAAGGGGAAAAGGCTGGTAAGTACTTCCATAGGTCCTGTAAGGGGAACACGTCTGGTAAGTGCTAGCATAAGTCCTGCAAAGGGAACAAGTCTGGTAAGTGCCAGCATATGTACTGCAAGGGGAGCAAGTCTGGTATGTGCTAGCATAGGTCCTGCAAAAGGAACAAGTCTGGTAAGTGCAAGCATATGTCCTTCAAGGAGAACTAGTCTGGTTAAGTGCTAGTCTTGGTCCTGCAAGGGGAACAAGTCTGGTAAGTGCTAGCATATGTCCTGCAAGGGGAAAGCATCTGGTAAGTGCTAGCATATGTCCTGCAAGAAGAACAAGTCAGGTAAGTGCTAGCATACGTCCTGCAATGGGAGCAAGTCTGTTAAGTGCTAGCATAGGTCCTGCAAGGGGAACAAGTCTGGTAAGTGCTAGCATATGTCCTGCAAAGAGAACATGTCTGGTTAAGTGCTAGTATAGGTCCTGCATGGGGGAAAAAGTCTGGTAAGGTTAAGTGATAGTATAGGTCCTGGAAGGGGAAAAGGTCTGGTAAGAGCTAGCATATGTCCTGTAAGGGGAGCAAGTCTGGTAAGAGCTAGAATAGGTCCTGCAAGGGGAAAGCATCTGGTAAGTGCTAGCATTCATCCTGCAAGAAGAACTAGTCAGGAAAGTGCTAGCATACGTCCTGCAATGGGAGCAAGTCTGTTAAGTGCTAGCATAGGTCCTGCAAGTGGAACAAGTCTGGTAAGTGCTAGCATATGTCCTGCAAGGAGAACAAGTCTGGTTAAGTGCTAGCATAGGTCCTGCAAGGGGAACAAGTCTGGTAAGTGCTAGCATAGGTCCTGCAAGGGGAAAGATTCTGGTAAGTGTTAGCATAGGTCCAGCCAGAGGAACAAGTCAGGTAACTGCTAGCAAATGTCCTGCAATGGGAGCAAATCTGTTAAGTACTAGCACAGGTCTTGCAAGGGGGACATGTCTGGTAAGTGCTAACACATGTCCTGCAATGTAAACAAGTCTGGTTATGTGCTAGAATAGCTCCTGCAAGGGGAACAAGTCCGAGAAGTGCCAGTGTATGTCCTACCTGGGAACAATTCTGGTAAGTGCTAAACTTGGTCCTGCAAGGGGTACAAGTCTAGTAAGTGCTAACACAGGTCCTGCAAGGGCAACAAGTCTGGTAAATGCGAACATAGGTCCTGCATGGGCAACAAGTCTGGTAAGTGCTAGCATAGGTCCTGCAATGGGAACAAGTCTGGTAAGTGCTAGCACAGGTCCTGCAAGAGGAACAAGTCTAGTAAGTGCTAGTGTAGCTCTTGTAAGGGGAAGAAGTCTGGCAACTTCTAGCATAGGTCCTGCAAGGGGAAAAAGTCTGGTAAGTGCTTCCATTGGTTCTGTAAGGGGAACAAGTCTGGTAAGTGCCAGCATATGTCATGCAAGGGGAGCAAGTCTGGTAAGTGCTAGCATAGGTCCTGCAAAAGATACAAGTCTGGTAAGTGCGAGGATATGTCCTGCAAGGGGAGCAAGTCTGATAAGTGCTCACATAGGTCTTGCAAGGGGAACAAGTCTGGTAAGTGCTAGCATATGTCTTTCAAGGAGAACAAATCTGGTTAAGTACTAGTATAGGTCCTGCAAGCAGAACAAGTCTGGTAAATGCTACAGTATATACTGCAAGGAGAACAAGTCTGGTTAAGTGCTAGTATAGGTCCTGGAAGGGAAAAAAGTCTGGTAAGTGCCAGCATACATCCTGCATTGGGAGCATGTCTGGTAAGTGCTAGCATAGGTCCTGCAAGCAGAACAAGTGTTGTAAATGTTAGTATATGTCTTGCAATGATAACAAGTCTGGTTAAGTGCTAGTAAAGGTCATGGAAGGGAAAAAAGGCTGATAAGTGCTAGCATATGTCCTTCATGAGGAACAAGTCTGGTAAGTGCCAGCTTACGTCCTGGAAGGGGAGCAAGTCTGTTAAGGGCTAGCATAGGGTCTGCAAGGGGAACAAGATTGGTAAGTGATAGCATAGGTCTTGCAAGGAGAACATGTCTGGGTAAGTGATAGCATACATCCTGCAAGGGGAACAACTCTGGTAAGTACTAGCATAAGTCCTGCAAGGGGGAAACATCTGGTAAGGGCTAGCATAGGTCTTGGGTAAGTGCTAGCATATGTCCTGCATAGGGAACTAGTCTGGTAACTGTTAGCATATGTCCTGCAAGGAAAACAAGTCTGGTTAAGTGCTAGTATAGGTCCTGAAAGGGGAACAAGTCTGGTAAGTGCTAGCATATGTCCTGCAAGAAAAACAAGTCTGGTTAAGTGCTAGGATAGGTCCTGCAAGAGGAACAAGTCTAGTAAGTGCTAGAGTAGGTCATGCAAGGGGAAAAAGTCTGGTAAGTGCTAGCATAGGTCCTGCAAGGGTAGCAAGTCTGGCAAATGCTAGCATACGTCCTGCAGGGGGATCAAGTGTGGTAAGTGCTAGCATAGATCCAGCAAGAGGAACAAGTCTGGTAAGTGCTAGCATCCATCCTGCAAGGGAGCAAGTCTGGTAAGTGTTAGCATAGGTCCTGCAAGGGGAACAAGTCTGGTAAGTGCTAGCATATGTCCTGCAAGGAGAACAAGTCTGGTTAAGTGCTTGTCTGGGTCCTGCAAAGGCCACAGGTCTGGTAAGTGCTAGTCTGGGTCCTGCAAAGGCCACAGGTCTGGTAAGTGCTAGCATATGTCCTGCAAGGGGAAAGCATCTGGTAAGTGCTAGCATACAACCTGCAAGAAGAAAAACTCAGGTAAGTCCTAGCATACGTCCTGCAATGGGAGCATGTCTGGTAAGTGCTAGCAAAGGTCCTGCAAGGGGAACAAGTCTGGTAAGTGCTAGCATATGTCCTGCAAGGAGAACATACATGGTTAAGTGCTAGTATAGGTCCTGCAAGGGGGAAAAAGTCTGGTAAGTGCTAGCATACATCGTGCAAGGGGAACAAGTCTGGTAAGTGTAAGCATAGGTCCTGCAAGGGGAAAGAGTCTGGTAAGTGCTAGCATAGGTCCTGCAAGAGGAACAATTTGGGTAACTGCTAGCAAATGTCCTGCAATGGGAGCAGTCTGGTAAGTGCTAGCATAGGTCTTGCAAAGGAAACAAGTCTGGTAAGTGCTAGCACATGTCCTGCAAGGTAAACAAGTCTGGTTATGTGCTAGTATAGCTCCTGCAAGGGGAACACATCTGGTGCCAGCATATGTCCTATAAGGGGAACAACTCTGGTAAGTGCTAGCCTAGGTCCTGCAAGGGGTAAAAGTCCAGTAAGTGCTAACAGACATCCTGCAAGGGCAAAATGTCTGGTAAATGCTAAAATAGGTCCTGCATGGGGAACAAGTCTGGTAAGTGCTAGCATGGGCCCTGTAAGGGGAAAGAGTCTGGTAAGTGCTAGCATAGGGCCTGCAAGAAGAACAAGTTGGGTAACAGCTAGCAAACGTCCTGCAATGGGAGCAAGTCTGATAAGTGTTAGCATAGGTCCTGCAAGGGGAACAAGTCTGGTAAGTGCTAGCACATGTCCTGCAAGGAGAACAATTCTGGTAAGTGCTAGCCTAGGTCCTGCAAGGGGTACAGGTCTAGTAAGTGCTAGCATAAGTCCTGCAAGGGCAACAAGTCTGGTAAATGCTAACATAGGTCCTGCATGGGCAAAAAGTCTGGTAAGTGCTAGCATAGGTCCTGTAAGGGGAATAGGTCTGGTAAGTGCTAGCACAGGTCCAGCAGAAGAACAAGTCTGGTAAGTGCTAGTGTAGCTCCTGCAAGGGGAAGAAGTCTGGCAACTGCTAGCATAGGTCCTGCAAGGGGAAAAAGTCTGGTAAGTGCTTCCATAGGTCCTGTAAGGGGAACAAGTCTGGTAAGTGCTAGCATAAGTCCTGCAAAGGGAACAAGTCTGGTAAGTGCCAGCATATGTCCTGCAAGGGGAGCAAGTCTGGTAAGTGCTAGCATAGGTCCTGCAAAAGGAACAAGTCTGGTAAGTGCCAGCATATGTCCTGCAAGGAGAACAAGTCTGGTTAAGTGCTAGTCTTGGTCCTGCAAGGGGAACAAGTCTGGTAAGGGCTAGCATATGTCCTGCAATAGGAGAAAGTCTGGTAAGTGGTAGCATAGGTCCTGCAAGTGGAACAAGTCTGGTAAGTGCTAGCATATGTCCTGCAAGGAGAACAAGTCTGGTTAAGTGCTAGCATAGGTCCTGCAAGGGGAACAAGTCTGGTAAGTGCTAGCATATGTCCTGCAAGGAGAACATGTCTGGTTAAGTGCTAGTATAGCTCCTGCATGGGGGAAAAAGTCTGGTAAGTGCTAGCATACGTTGTGCAAAAGGAACAAGTCTGGTAAGTGCTAGCATAGATCTTGCAAGGGGGATGAGTCTGGTAAGTGCTAGCATAGGACCTGCAAGAGGAACAAATCGGGCAACTGCTAGCAAATGTCCTGCAATGGGAACAAGTCTGGTAAGTGCTAGCATAGGTTCTGCAAGGGGAACAAGTCTGATAAGTGATAGCATAGGTCCTGTAAGAATAAGTTTGGTTAAGTGCTAGTATAGGTCATAGGTTCATATGTTCATAGGCTGATAGTAGGCTATCTGCCCTAGGGCATTTATAAGCCTAGCCAGAGTGTGTTTGGCTTTCTCCACCCATTTTAAATTTATTTTGCTATGCCCTTTTTCAAGGTTAGTATACTGTGCCTCTGTCTAACAGTGACACAGAAGTGATACCCGGGGTAAACCTATGATCTCCCATCCACTCATCAAGATTCCTCTTGAAGAGAGTCAATGAGGGACTCTGCCTAACCTGGACTGGGATTTTATTCCAGAGTGAAGGGAGCCTCTGGGTTATGAATCTGTCCCTCCAGCATGTCCTATTTATTTCAGTGCTGAGGTTCAAGTCTCTCGAGCTCGTAGTTCGATCGTATTTGGATTTTCTGAGGTGCAGCATGTCCATTAATTCCTGGTTGGACATGGCTTTATACGTCAGGCACAGATCACCTCTGAACAGGCGGTATGCCACTGAGTAGAGCTGGAGTTTCTTTAACCGAGCAGCATATGGCATCTGTTTGAGCCCTTTGATCCTCTTTGTGAGGTACTTTTGGGGTCTTTCCAGTTGCTGCAGGTGTCTGGTAATGTACATCCCAAAAGGGGCATTGTATTCAATTATGGGCCTGATGAGGGATGAGTAAAGAGGCACGATGACCTCCCCTGATCTAGATGTGAATCCCTTCATGATTAGGTGGGCTATATAAAATGTTTTTCTAACCACTTTGGCCACATGGTTGTCAAATGAGAGATTGCTATCAACTTGGGTCCCCAGGTCCCTAATTACTTCTTCTGTACTTAATGGATTACCACCTATGTGGTAATTTGTGGGCACTTTGTTTTTGCCAAAGGGATGACTATACACTTTTGACATTTAGCTTGAGGCCATGGCTCTGGCACCAGTTGTCTGTTTCTATGAGGCCCTTTTGGAGGATGCTTGTGTCGACTGGAGAGTCGATTTTGGCACCCAGTTTGCAGTCATCTGTGAACTTGGTCAGCCACAGTCCTTCCGTGTTGGCCTGTACCTCCGAGAAATATATACTGAACAAGAGAGGACCCAGGACTGAGCCTTGTGGGACACCACTTGTAACTGGTTTGGAATCTGACATGGCTCCAGCAATTCTAACCATGTGGGTTCTGTCCTTGAGCCAGTTTGCAATCCATCTAGTGACATAGGGGTTTATATTTAAGCTGGTGAGCTTATCTATAATGCTCAAGTGGGGTATTGTATCGAAGGCTTTTGCGTGGTCCAGGTAGGCTGTGTGGACCACCTTCCCCTCGTCAATGGCCTTGGTGACTGTTTCAAAGAAATCAACCAGGTTTAAGAGGCAGGATCTGCCCTTAACAAAGCCGAACTGGGTAGGATCCAGTGTCTGTAGGTCCCCAATATCTTTATTTATGAGGTCCATGATGATCCTTTCCATAGCTTTGCAGACCAAGTTAGTCAGGCTTATGGGACGATAGTTTCCAGGATCCGTTGAGGCACCACCTTTATGGAGAGGGACCACTGTTTCTGTATGCCACTCTTTGGGCACATATCCTGTAGTAAGGCTGAGACTGAACAGTAGTTTTATCTTTGGGTTTAGCTTTTCTTGGAGTTCATGTAGAACGCAGCCCGGGACTCCGTCTGGTCCCATTGATGCTGTGTTTTTTGCTTTGGAGAGGGCGGCTCTTACCTGAGCATCTGAGATGTCATGGGGGCAGCACTCTGCTGGGATAGATATTTGCCCTTTTGGTGGGGGAGGAGAAGTTTGCGCTGAACCTGTCAGCTAGGATGTTGGCAATGTCTGTGGGTTCAGTGTATTTTTTGTCATTTTGGACTAATTCTGAGCATATCTGGGAATTACCACCCAGGTTCCTAACATAACTAAAGAAAGCCTTGTGATTATCCTTAGTGTCCTGTGCAATTTTTCTCGAAGCTGGCCTTAGACAATTTTATGAGTGCCCGTAGTTTTTTGCTAATACTGATCAGTGATGCCTTCCCTTTTTGGGATTTTGCTCTATCATTTAGTAGCTTCCTCCTTCTATTGTATAGTTTGTTTATGGCTGGGGTCCACCAGACAGGACGTCTGCCTTTGGAGGATTGGGTCTTAGTTTTATTTAGGATCTAATTAAAAAAGAATGTTCCAGCGGTAACACTACTTTGCAAACACACCAAATGGTGACAAGAAACGCCAGGAACAAGGATTCTGTGCTGGAAACACTTGGTTTATTCACATAAAATAAGTTGAGCGCTTTCTACAGAAAAAATCTGTCTTCATCAGAACATCGTAACGTAAAAAACTTGACGCTTATATATGACAACTGATCCAAAAACCCGCCCTACTATACAATTAATCAATTGAATCGGGAGTCAAACAATAAACATTACTAAAATTGAAATACATATATCATTCTACGTAAACATTCAAAAAAATAATTTGATTAATTTACTAAACTAAATAAATAAAATTCAGAAGTAAAATATATACTAACAAGAACAGCAACAAGATATTAAATAAACTAACTATGCTATCAAACAAATCTGCATAATTGAAAACAGAACAGTGTATAATGTCATCTAATTCTTCACTAAAATATATACAAAAATATATATTCTAGAATGGCAACCATAAAACTATGTACAATATGTGCCAATCATAATAGTGTTATTATACTGAGATATATGAATATAAATTATTTTTATTGAAACATATCTATTAAACAGTGTATAACCATTAAAAATGCTAAAAATGATGATGATACTGAAGAAATAATATTAAAAAATACTGAAAATTAATAGTAATACATGAGGCAGCCCCCTAATAAGTATATAAATGCAGGGATAATAAACAGTGAATAAATAGTGAATAAATATTGTTTCATAGCATTTGAGTTTATAAATTCTAGGAACCTTTGGGCTAGGGTGTTGGAGCTAGAGTAATGCTCCCAGTCTATGTTTGGGTAGTTGAAGTCGCCCAATATAATGGTGTTTGGAGAGACCTTCATATTTTCCAGTGTTCTCAGGAAGGCCGAGTGGGGTTCCTGGGTTTGGGAGGGTGGTTTGTAGCAGGCTATAAACTGGAAGGCAGTTTTACCCACTGTTAGTTGCACATGGATAGTCTCTGATGCTTTGTGCTTTGCCACCAACCTGGAGGTGTGGGTATCTTTGATGAATATTGATACTCCCCCTCCTTTTGTGGTTCAGTCCAAGTTTTGGGGTCGAAAAGCATGGTATGAGGTATAACCTGGTAGTGCTGCGGTGCTCTCGGGAGCCCTGAACCAGATTTCTGTTACTGCACAGATATCGATGTTCTGCATGCTAAGAAGAGTTTAGAGTGCGGGCATCTTGAGGTTTAGACTTCTGGCGTTGAGTAGCATTACTCTTAGTTTCTTATCCCTTGTGATACCTATGGAGGTGGGTTTGTCTTTTGAGCCTTGCCTAAAAAAGGCACTATGGGGGTAGCAAGAGCCTTTGCCAATATCCGAAAGCCCACGGGTGACAGGTGCAAGCCATCCCTAGCGAAGCATCGTGGCTTGTCGAGCATATCATCCCAAGCTGACAGGCATTGGATCCCCTTTGAATGACACCAGTACTTAAGCCAATTGTTGAAATTGATCATCTTGTCTTCATATTGTGGCATCATTCTTGGTGAGGGTAAGATGCTACTCAAGGTCAGGGTCATACCGGCCTGGGCTACATGCTCAGAGAGCTCCTCTATGTCTCTTTTCATGTAGTCCAGGGAGGTACGTCTCAGGTCATTCACACCAGCATGGACAATGACTGAGTCATATTTGTACTTGCCTTGGAGTGACCTGAGTGCTTGTGTTATGTGGCGGATCCTAGCGCCTGACAGGCTGCTCACCGTGACCCTCTCCTTGTCCAGCCTGTTGAGCAGGACGTCAGTGTGCCTGATGATAGAGTCACCTATTACAAGTGTATCAGGTGTGTTGTTTAGTCTTAAGGGCTGTGACTGTTCGGCATACTGGCTTTGTGAGATATGTGTTGCACGTGTTTTGTTTTAGGGTAGTGGTTGCTTGGGTGTCTGCTTTGGAGGTCTCTGCTGCTTAGACAGATCTTTATTTAGAGCATCCGAGTATGTTTTTGTGTGATTATGTGTTTGGTTTGCTGTCGTGGTAGGTCTATGTGAGACTGGAATTGTAGTGAGTGTGGTTTCTTTCTCCTCCTGACTGGTTATGCCAGTACTGAGTTGAGAGAGCTTAGCCTCGAGTTGGGCTATATGGTTGCATCTCTCACATGTGTTGGAATTTGTTGGGAGGAGGAGAGGGTTGTCTGTGTACATGAGGCAGTTGTAACATTGCCTCAAGATTCCCAGATTCACCAGCTGGACCGGAGAGGAGATTGACAACTGACCTTTGGACATGCTAGAATAATAATGGGAATTCCTTTATAATTGAAAACAAGGGCCAGTGGAGAGTGAGGGTGTAGTGCTTTTAATTTTTAGTGCTGACTTATATAATTGCTTTAGTGAGCAAGTGCCACGTAACTTAAGTGCAATGTGTTACAGGTAACTTAAATGCAAAAACGACAAACAGTAACTTTCTTTCGAGTGAAACAAGGAAATAAGTACAGTAAGCAATGCAGATATCACTAGGGATCCACAGAAGTGCTGAGAAGCCACGTATTAGGTAGAATTAGTATTCCAGGGAAATAACAAGCAAACAAACAACAAGCATATAAACAAAGCTAGATTCAGCAGGCCTGGATCTAATCTATGCTACAGAAAACAAGGTGTACCAATTTCAGTAAGATACAGTTCAAATATTCAGGCACTATAAACCTTTAACCAGAAATTCCCAGCTCAGAAGGGCAGAGTCCAGCCTCTTCTCCCACAAGAGTGCAGACCACAAACCTTCTTAATGTAAAATAACTGGCCTGAAGCCCAAGTGCTTAAACCAGAACTAATACACTTTAAGAATAACAGACACTGGGCTCTCAATCAGCAGTTCCCAACTTAGAAGGATGAAAGCTACCTGTCCTGCCACCACAGTGCATGCCACAAACCTTCCTAATGTAAAACAACTGGTCTGAAGCCCAAGTGCTTAATCCAAAAGACTTAGATAGATAGCTACACTTTAATCAAGTTACTACCAAGCAGTAATAAATACAATTGAATACTTTAGAGAATGCCTGGATTAGTGCTCAAGTTACACAAACAAAGCTAGATCCAGCAGGCCCGAATCCAGTCTATGCCACAGCAAACAAGGCGCACCAACTTCAGTAAGAAGCAGTTCAGATATGCAAGCACTATAAGCCTTTAACCAGAAATTCCCAGCTCAGAAGGGCAGAGTCCAGCCTCTCCTCCCACAAGAGTGCAGACAATGAACCCTCTTAATGTAAAATAACTGGCCTGAAAGCCCAAGTGCTTAAACCAGAATTAATACACTTTTAGAATAACAGACACTGAGCCCTCAATCAGCAGTTCCCAACCTAGAAGGATGTAAGCTACCTGTTCTGCCACTACAGTGTAGACCACAAACCCTCTCAGTGCAAAACAACTGGTCTGAAGCCCAAGTGTTTAAATCAAAAGGCTTAGGATGAGTTACACCAAGCAGTAATAAATACAATTGAGTACTTTTAAGATGATGCAAAGGTAAAATAAAGTAGGTAGAAACACAAGTACAGTCAAAGCAGATTATTTTTTTTTTCTGAACAAGTGCTGAGATCAAAGAAACAGATTTGAGTGCTGAAAATAGAAAACTGGCTAGTTATAAAAACAAAAACTAAGCTAGAAGGCTTCCCTCCAACACAGAAGGGCTTGGGGGCTCAGAAGCCTACAAATAGTCTATACCACTTAACAGGAAAGGCAGAAAACAAGCTTAATTTTTTTTCTCTTTCCCAGATGCTCTCTTTGAACACAGTAGGAGAGCCTGAAATCAGAATATGATCTCACTGCACTCAGTTGAGTGAGCAAATGAGATGGGCCCAGAAGAAGTATCCAAACACAAATTTACAAGTGGGGAGGGCAGTTTCAAGGCCAATAAGATTAACACCAAAACAAAAACAGGGAGGGTGGGTGGGACTAACTGAACAGCAGAGTCAAAACTTCCAGTTCAGTTAATATTCCTGCAACACAGTTAAAATCAATTTAAATACTGTATTTTTTGAAAAAAAAAGTGCAGATAAAGGTATTTAAATTGTCTTATAAGTCCAGTTGAATACAGCTAGTTTATAGCTGGCCAAAGCTGAGGTTTTTAAGCAGAAAATATTTCACACTGTACTACTTAAATAGGCAAGGACAGGAAATCAAAGAATGTGGCTACCCCACACCTGTAATTACTAGCAAATAATAAAATTCAGCAAACATTGACTAACTTCCAGTTCAGTTAATATTCCTGCAACACAGTTAAAATCAATTTAAATACTGTATTCTTTGAAAAAAAGTGCAGATAAAGGTACTTAAATTCTCTTATACGTCCAGTTGAATACAGCTAGTTCTTAGCCGGCCAAAGCTGAGGTTTTAAGCAGAAAATATTTCACACTGTACCACTTAAATAGGCAAGGACAGGAAATCAAAGAATGTGGCTACCCCCACACCTGTAATTACTAGCAAATAATAAAATTCAGCAAACACTGACTAACTTCCAGTTCAGTTAATATTCCTGCAACACAGTTAAAATCAATTTAAATACTATATGTTTTGAAAAAAAAAGTGCAGATAAAGGTATTTAAATTCTCTTATACGTCCAGTTGAATACAGTTAGTTCTTAGCTGGCCAAAGCTGAGGTTTTTAAGTAGAAAATATTTCACACTGTACCACTTAAATATGCAAGGACAGGAAATCAAAAAATGTGTCTACCCCCACACCTGTAATTACTAGCAAATAATAAAATTCAGCGAACACTGACTAACTTCCAGTTCAGTTAATATTCCTGCAACACAGTTAAAATCAATTTAAATACTGTATGTTTTGAAAAAAAAAGTGCAGATAAAGGTATTTAAATTCTCTTATACGTCCAGTTGAATACAGTTAGTTTTTAGCCGGCCAAAGCTGAGGTTTTTAAGCAGAAAATATTTCACACTGTACCACTTAAATAGGCAAGGACAGGAAATCAAAAACTGTGGCTACCCCCACACCTGTAATTACTAGCAAATAATAAAATTCAGCAAACACTGACTAACTTCCAGTTCAGTTAATATTCCTGAAACACAGTTAAAATCAATTTAAATACTGTATTTTTTGAAAAAAAGTGCAGATAAAGGTATTTAAATTCTCTTATACGTCCAGTTGAATACAGCTAGTTTTTAGCCGGCCAAAGCTGAGGTTTTTAAGCAGAAAATATTAAACACTGTACCACTTAAATAGGCAAGGACAGGAAATCAAAGAATGTGGCTACCCCCATACCTGTAATTACTAGCAAATAATAAAATTCAGCAAACACTGACTAACTTCCAGTTCAGTTAATATTCCTGCAACACAGTTAAAATCAATTTAAATACTGTATTTTTGAAAAAAAAGTGCAGATAAAGGTATTTAAATTCTCTTATACGTCCAATTGAATACAGCTAGTTCTTAGCCGGCCAAAGCTGAGGTTTTTAAGCAGAAAATATTTCACACTGTACCACTTAAATAGGCAAGGACAGGAAATCAAAGAATGTGGCTAACCTCACACCTGTAATTACTAGCAAATAATAAAATTCAGCAAAGACTGACTAACTTCCAGTTCAGTTAATATTCCTGCAACACAGTTAAAATCAATTTAAATACTGTATTTTTTGAAAAAAAAGTGCAGATAAAGGTATTTAAATTCTCTTGTATGTCCAGTTGAATACAGCTAGTTCTTAGCCGGCCAAAGCTGAGGTTTTTAAGCAGAAAATATTTCACACTGTACCACTTAAATAGGCAAGGACAGGAAATCAAAGAATGTGGCTACCCCCACACCTGTAATTACTAGCAAATAATAAAATTCAGCAAACACTGACTAACTTCCAGTTCAGTTACTATTCCTGCAGCACAGTTAAAATCAATTTAGATACTGTATTTTTTGAAAAAAATGTGCAGATAAAGGTACTTAAATTCTCTTATACGTCCAGTTGAATACAGCTAGTTCTTAGCCGGCCAAAGCTGAGGTTTTTAAGCTGGAAGGGGAAAAGGTCTGGTAAGAGCTAGCATATGTCCTGTAAGGGGAACAAGTCTGGTAAGTGCTAGCATAGGTCCTGCAAGGGGAATGCATCTGGTAAATGCTAGCATATGTCCTGCAAGAAGAACAAGTCAGGTATGTGCTACCATACATCCTACAATTGGAGCAAGTCTGGTAAGTGCTAGCATAGGTCCTGCAAGGAGAACATATCTGGTTAAGTGCTAGTATAGGTCCTGCAAGGGGGAAAAGGTCTGGTAAGTACTATCATACATCATGCAAGAGGAACAAGTCTGGTAAGTGCTAGCATAGGTCCTGCAAGGGGAAAGAGTCTGGTAAGTGCTAGCATAGGTCTTGCCAGAGTAACAAGTTCGGTAACTGCTAGCAAATATCTTGCAATGGGGGCAAATATGGTAAGTGCTAGCATAGGTCTTGCAAGGTGAACAAATCTGGTAAGTGCTAACACATGTCCTGCAAGGTAAACAAGTCTGGTTATGTGCTAGAATAGCTCCTGCAAGGGGAACACGTCCAAGAAGTGCCAGCATATGTCCTACCTGGGAACAATTCTGGTAAGTGCTAAACTTGGTCCTGCAAGGGGTACAACTCTAGTAACTGTTAACACAGGTCCTGCAAGGGCAACAAGTCTGGTAAATGCTAACATATGTCCTGAATGGGCAACAAGTCTGGAAAGTGCTAACATAGGTCCTGCAAGGGGAACAAGTCTGGTAAGTGCTAGCATAGGTCCTGCAAGGGGAAAGAGTTTGGCAAGTGCTAGCATAGGGCCTGCAAGAGGAAAATGCTGGGTAACAGCTAGCAAACGTCCTGCAATGGAAGCAAGTCTGGTAAATGCTAGCACATGTCCTGCAAGGAGAACAATTCTAGTAAGTCCTAATCAAGGTCCTGCAAGGGGTACAGGTCTAGTAAGTGCTAGCATAAATCTTGCAAGGGCAACAAGTCTGGAAAATGTGAACATAGGTCCTGCATGGGCAACAAGTCCGTTAAGTGCTAGCATAGGTCTTGTAAGGGGAACAAGTCTGGTAAGTGCTAGCACAGGTCCTGCAAGAGGAAAAAGTCTAGTAAGTGCTAGTGTAACTCCTGCAAGGGGAAGAAGTCTGGCAACTGCTAGCATAAGTACTGCAAGGGGAAAAAATCTGGAAAGTGCTTCCATAGGTCCTGTAAGGGAACAAGTCTGGTAAGTGCTAGCATAAGTCCTGCAAGGGGAACAAGTCTGTTAAGTACTTGCATATGTCCTGCAAGGGGATCAAGTCTGTTAAGTGCTAGCATAGGTCCTGCAAGAGGGACAACTCTGGTAAGTGCTAGCATAGGTCCTGCAAGGGGGAAGCATCTAGAAAGTGCTAGCACAGGTCTCGGGTAAGTGCTAGCATACGTCCTGCAAGGAGAACAAGTCTGGTTAAGTGCTAGTATAGGTCCTGGAAGGGAAAAAAGTCTGGTAAGTGCCAGCATACGTCCTGCATTGGGAGCAAGTCTGGTAAGTGCTAGCATAGATCCTGCAAGCGGAACAAGTCTGGTAAGTGCTAGTATATGTCCTGCAAGAGGAATAACTCTGGTAAGTGCTAGCATAGGTCCTGCAAGGGGGAAGTGTCTAGAAAGTGCTAGCATAGGTCTCGGGTAAGTGCTAGCATACATCCTGCATAGGGAACTAGTCTAGTAACTGCTAGCATATGTCCTGCAAGGAAAACAATTCTAGTTAAGTGCTAGTATAGGTCCTGAAAGGGGAACAAGTCTGGTAAGTGCTAGCATATGTCCTGCAAGAGGAACAAGTCTGGTTAAGTGCTAGGATAGGTCCTGCAAGAGGAACAAGTCTAGTAAGTGCTAGAGTAGGTCATGCAAGGGGTAGAAGTCTGGTAAGTGCTAGCATAGGTCCTGCAAGTGGAACAAGTCTGGTAAATGCTAGTATATGTCCTGGAAGGATAACAAGTCTGGTTAAGTGCTAGTAAAGGTCCTGGAAAGCAGAAACATCTGGTAGGGTT